>NC_051164.1:121679908-121800482 GCF_013339745.2 Dermacentor silvarum
GGGCTTGCCTCCGATTTTTTATTTGACTAATTGGCTTTTTTCTAAACTCAATTGGGCTGCTGAAGTAACCCCTCTTCATTTATTTCACCATTGGCGTTCATGCCTCCTATATTTAACTGGTGGTGCGGGCTTCCCCACTTTTTATTTCTTTATTATATATTTGGGGACACAAAAAGCAATGGTGATCGAAGCTGCAACAAGCGACTGAAACAATTACCACAGTCTACACTTCGAACCTCTCGACAGCTGGCAGTCAAACAATGACGGTGGGTCTCTTCGTGGGCTGAAGAAGACTACCAATAAAAGACAGGGCGCATCAGAGCAACTAGAAGCAGATCCCGCTCAAGATCTGCGCAGCCTACCACCCCTGCTCTAACCAAGACAAACGAACCGAAGCCGAAGGGTGTGCTCTCCCAGACTGCGGTAACAATCGGGCAGGGATGCCAACCCGCCCCCCCCCCCCCTCCGCACCTTGCGCGGACCTCTCAGAAGGCACCAGCACAGGGAAGCTGGACGGGGGTCACGTACTCCGTGACCAAAGCCATTCCACAGAGTGAATAATATAAAAAGCAAATAACTGAACGCTTACTTATATAGCACCAAACACGAACTTGAGGGAAAACACGGTGAATGCGGGAGATGGAAATTCAAGACGATGAGCAACACGAGAACAAGGTGAGAGCAGGATCAAATGGTGGAAAACAGGTTCCTGCTCTCACCTCGTTCTCGTGTTGCTCATCAAACACGACCTTGAAGCACTCAACCGCCAGGTGGGATTGCTGACAGCACAGATGAGGCGACAGAGAACACACATCAGTAGCGAAACCCACAACACATGCAACACGCAAGGATCCGCCAATATCACTCACGACACTCTTCGCGGAGCTACAAACAACACTCACAAAGCAAACAGGAGACAGGAAAGATGAAAGAGGAATTACAACAACATATATAGATACAGATACAACCCATGCACAACTAATTCCAAGATAGTCTCTTCAATGGGTTAAGAGGACCCTCAAGCGACAATCTAGCATCGGCGACGATAAGCCGAATGTCAAATACATTGTTACCACGGACACCGAGGAAGCAGCTTCGAGCACTCCCCAACATGGCTAACAGCGCACCCAGACAACAAGAAAATGTTGCCATTTGGCCATGGAACTTTCGCTCACTAAATAACACCCTACACTCACACAAGACCTCAAGGAGGCGCTAGTGCCTCCCTACCTCATTTGCCTACAAGAAGCAAGGACAACACCGAAGCCCACCTCGGTTTACCGCCTTTACGTCGACCAAATCACCCAGCGGTAGCAAACCGGTGTTATGGTCATGGTTAGCCATAACCATGACCGTAACACCGGGGGTCAAACCATACCATCAACTAGTCACCGTATGGTCGCTAAAGAAAAGCCGCCCTAAATATATATTGGTACGCGTGTGCAGCCCACCCAGCGAATGCAAGGCTGACTTCTCGACAATCCCGAACCACATAGTCACCCTGCATTCAAAGCGGGGCTGATTGACTCCTTGGCGACTTTAATGGCTGGCACAGTGAGTAAAGGTACAAGCGAGATACGTCCAAGGGAATCAATCTGTTACGTGCCACGCAGGACAGATCAGGGACTTCCTACTAGGATGGGCCACAGCGTGGCTCGGGACACTACCCCTGATCTCCCCTTTATTAACAATGACAACGGTGTTACCTGGAGCAACCTTGAGGAAAACTTCGGCAGCAACCACTACATCACATGCAAGACGGTGAACACGAAAAAGGTCTGCCTACCCTCATAAATGGCCAGGCTGACGGACAGAAAGAAACAAATGTCACAGTCTCGCCCCAAGGGCGAAGACATGAATGCGACAGCAACACAGCAATGTCATACGAAGTAAGGTGAGCGGCTTTGGTAGCAATATGAATTGTAGTAAACCTGAGCTTATTAAGTAAGCAGGTGTGCTGCGGCGTAAGTAGACCGACATGAAGAGAAACTCGATGACCACGAGAAGGCGCGTGTGAAACGGTGGTGTTGATGAGAAGCGTTGCCCGTGGGCAGCGTGTGCGAAGGGACACACCTGTAGCGCTGCACTGCCGATCCGGGCAGCATTGCATGTGTAACGTGCGTTGGAAAATGTGGCCCGACTATTACTAACTGATTGAACAAGCGTGGTGTGAGCGCGCACAAACAAACATGAATAGATCACACTGAATGACTGCAGACAACGACTGTCAAAATGCTGGCAGCAAGCGCATATAGGCCGCAGCGGGCGAAGGTACGTGCGGTCTATCGCTTCAACGGAAACTGAGCGGCGAATGCACAGCGCATAAAGGTCAGAGCCGTGTGGAGATAAGAGACGGTGCGAGCGAGCGACGAGCGCGGTTGTTGGCAGAGTAGAAATGCTGCCCCCCCCCCCCCCCCCCCCGCTCCCTCCGGCGCTCGCTTCCCGCTTCCTTGCTTGCGCGTGGATGATTGAGTGCGTTCGCTCTCCGTGACAGCGTGCGTCCCCGCGCGCTTCCGCTCGGGCATACGGCGCGCGGCGAAGATTTTATCTATACGGAAGCTCACGGCGACGGCGACGGCATAAATCCGGTTGAAGTGTCCATATAATTGCTATCGCAATAATATCGAGAACGCCAGTAGACACCTACAACAGCAGAAGACCTTCGACACCTACAACAGCAGAGGGATGGAACAATTACTAAACGGAACACTATACTGCCACAACTAAGGAGCTCCAAACATAGGCCGGCGCACTCACTCACACTCACTCGCACTCATTTCAAAGGGATGAGTGCGAGTGCGAGTGAGTGCCACTCAGTGAGAGCGCAGGTGAGTGCGAGTGCGAGTGAGTGTGAGTCATAGGTCAGCGCACTCACTCACGAGTGAACTCACTCACACTCACTCGCACTCATTTCTAAGGCGTGAGTGCGAGTGCGAGTGAGTGTTAGTGAGTGTGGGTGCAGGAGAGTGCGAGTGCGATTGAGTGTTAGTGAGTGTGAGTGCAGGAGAGTGCGAGTGCGAGTGAGTGCCAGCGAGTGTGAGTGGAAGTGAGTGCGAGTGAGAGTGAGTGCCAGTGAGTGTGAGTGCAGGTGAGTGCGAGTGAGAGCCAGTGAGTGTTAGTGCAGGTGAGTGCGAGTGTGAGTGAGTAACAGTGAGTGTGAGTGCAGGTGAGTGCGAGTGCGAGTGAGTGCCAGTGAGTATGAGTGCAGGTGAGTGCGAGTGCGAGTGAGCGCCAGTGAGTATGAGTGGAGGTGAGTGCGAGTGGAAGTGAGTGCGAGTGGAAGTGAGTGCGAGTGCACGTGAGTGCCAGTGAGAGTGAGTGCCCGTGAGTGCGAGTGCGAGTGAGGGCCGGTGAGTGTGAGTGAAGGTGAGTGTGAGTGAGTACCAGTGAGTGTGAGTGAGTGCCAGTGAGCGCGAGTGGAGGTGAGTGTCGGTGAGTGTGAACGGGGTGAGTGCCTCTGAGTGTGAGTGGAGCTGAGTGTGAACGTGACTGAGTGCTGTGAGTGTGAACGTGGTGAGTGCTTCTGGATGTGTAGAGGTGAGTGTGAGTGCAGGTGAGTGTGAACAGGAGTGAGTGCCTGTGAGTGGAAGTGATTGTGAACGTGGTGAGTGCTTGAAGGATAAGGAGAGGTGATATCGGTTCACCTTGCTTGCGGAAAAATGGAGGCACGTTGTGTCTACAAGGTCACTCGCGGAGACGACTTATTGCGCTAGCAGATTGTGCACGCCAAGATAGAAACCACTCACTAAGGTCATATTAATCCAAGCTTCAGGCATGAGTGAGACAAGGTATAATGAAATGAGCCGATATAATTTATGGCGATAGCAATTATACGGACACTCCAAGCGAACTTCTGCCGTGGTCGTGGACGTTGTGAGGTTCCGTATAAAGTCCAACCGCGATAAAATCGTGGCCGCGTGCCGGCGGTACGCTGCCTGTGCGAGTGCAATCTTGCGAGGGTCAGCCGACACTTGCTGCTCAATCTCGCGCGCACGAGGGAAAAGGCGGGGCGGAAGCGCGCTGGGGAGGCACGCAGGGCGGAGGGGGGAGGGGGGGGGGAGGGTCGTCTTGCTCCGGCGGCGGCAGCGTTGGTGTCGTATCGCGAAAGCGATCTGCGACGTGGAAAAAGTGCGCGCCCGCGCGGGCCTCCTCTTCAAAGCGATTTGCGACGTGAACAATGTTCAACTAGAGCCGGTAACTTCGTGTGCGCTGTGTTTTCGACATTTAGTTCGCTTTGAAGCGAGAGGCGGCACGAAGGTCAATTCGCTCGCGGCTATAGCTGCGCCTCCTTACCCCAGCGTTACGACAGCGAGTTTCCGCGGTCATCGAGCGAGATGCGTTCATGTTTACCTGTGCGCGCGTGACACCGTGCTTGTCTATTTAGTTAGTAGGCGAATGTTTACAAGTTTATACGGCCCATTAAACTGCTATCCTTGCTTCGTATAGCTCTACTAATTTGCTATCCCAATCGAAGCTTCGCCTTTCGGGCGAAACTGGGACATTTTCTTTAATACGTCAGGGAATATTGGAACAACTATACTGCCGCGGGTATGTGCCAGTGGGGACAAGGTTGAAGCAGCGCGGGCTTTTAGGTTCAGCGTGGAGACGAAGAAGACGTTGTTGGTTTTTTCTTGGCGACTGATAAAGTGTCTTTGTTGGTGCTGCTCCGCGTCCTCGTCGAACCCACGTCGTTACACTGGTGGAGGTGCGGGGTATTCTCCATCCTTCATGCTTGGCACCCCTTCGTGGAGCCAACGATCGAGCCCGGAATCGCCATTGCGCATCGAAACACCGCTCCACCGGTTCCGTCGCCGCCTACTAGGCCTAGCGCCCGAGTCCGGTCCCCTGCAAGAAACCTCAAGAAATCGTTCGCCCCCTGCAACTACCATGGCCACCGCGGCTCCAACTCAAGTAACCCTGCAGAACCCTATGGTTCCGGAGAGCTTTCATGGTGATGCCTTTGAAGACGTCCAAGATTGGCTTGATCAGTTCGAGCGCGTCGCCAAGTACAACCATGTGACCAGCTCGGCGGACAAACTTTCGAGCGTCTATTTCTATCTGAAGGACAATGCTCGTACGTGGTACGTCAACCGGGAGAGAAGCTTTGCCACCTGGGACGACTTCTGCACACAGCTGCTGGATACTTTTACGAGCATCGATAGGAGGGAAAATGCGCAGCGTCTCCTCGAAATCCGAATTCAAAAACCCAATGAGAGCGTTGCTATGTTCTCGGAAGATATGGCCCGTCTTTTCCGTAGAGCAGACCCTGACATGCCAGAGGAGCGAAAGCTGCGGTATCTCTTGCGGGGAGTGAAAGAACAACTGTTTGCCGGCCTTGTGAGAAATCCACCGACTACAGTGGCGGAGTTCACAAAAGAGGCCACAGCCATTGAACGGGCCCTGCAGCAACGATACCGCCAGCATGACATGAGTAACTCGGCGGCGAACACTTCCGTTCTGGCTCCAAGTAACGACAAGCCTCTGCGTGAAATTATCCGAGAGGTTGTGCGAGAAGAGCTTCGGCAGCTCGGATTTGTGACTACGGGTGCGGAACCGGCGCCAACGGTATCTTTGGTAGCTGATGTGGTCCGGGAAGAAGTCCGGCAAGCTTTTGCATCGCCAGACTGTGGTAACGCGCCGCGGCGCCTTACTTATGCGGAGGCTGTTCGCCGTCCAGTCAACGCAACTTCGACGCCGTTGACACCCGCAACTAGACCATCACCTATGCTATGCTATGTATGGGCTGGAGCGCTGATGACAGACATATCCAAATCATGACCGGCAAATTTTGCCATGACTTCCACTGAGTGAAGACGCTTAATACCGTGTTATTTGCTACACCTTCGCTGGTCATCCGCCTTCAGAGGGTGGAATGGCTCATTTTCTTCCTGCTCCCCTCTTAAACATACACGTACAGGCTCCTTATATAAACAGGAAGAGCGGAGGAGGGACTAGCCAAGTTAGCACAGAGTAACAGACACGCACGCTTGCATATATGGAGAGAAAGCGAAGATGCAATGATAGATACCGCTTTGTTCTCCTTTTTCTGTTTGTTTCGGCGTTAAGTGGTTGACTAAGTATACGGACAGTCAATGTCTCCCTCTATTTCCAGCTATCTTGGCTCAATCCGACCGAAGGGGAGCTTAGCGAGCATGAGCGGCAAGCATGCACACGTCTAATGTCAATGACAGAGAGATGGACAGAGAGAGGTTGGGGCTGACGTCAATGTTTATGTCTCCATGAATAAATTGAAACGAAAACTTTAGTCGTGCTAGCTTTGCTCTACTTTGCAGTGTTAATAAACCAGCTCTAGCTCTTTAATAATTCAGTCAATGAATGTGTTAACTTGTATTTATTAAAACAGAACCTTATTGCCTTCCTCTGCACCCCTTCCATTCTTGCAATGAGTTCTTTTCTGTACGGAAACCAAACAATATTGGCGTGCTCCAGCACTGTTCGAACAAGCATTTTGTAGGCCAGAGAATGTTATGTGGGGGCGCAACACGAAGGTGTCTTCTCAGAAAGAAGAGTCGCTTTAGTGCTCAGCATGTACATTGATTTGTAATTGAGGTTATTTTGTTAACATGGCTTTCCCATCGGAGAGCGTATGTTATAGTGACACCTAAATAGTTACGCTGAAATGCACAAGTGAGAGGTGTGTCATTAATAATGTTGTAAGGGGGTTTATTTACAAGCAGGGGCTACGTAACAGCAGCCTTGGCCCAAAAGCGTCGGTCGCTGTCTCGCGCTCTCCGGGCTGCCGGACCTCGTCGTCCTCTCTAGATAGTTCTTGACCCTCTTCCCCACTACATTGGCCCCGGTGGCGAAGAGGAGCCATCCTGGCGACTCAAGGCGCTACAAGCACAAGAGGGTCGTAGTAGGGCGTTAAGCGGCTCACGTGGACTGTTTCACGACCGCGGCAGCGTCTGTCGGTGGGAGGTGTCACAGGCTCGACGACGTAGTTCACCGGCGACTGGCATTGTACGATCCGGTAGGGACCATGATATTTCGCTGCAAATTTGCAGGAGAGACCGGGGGTCTGGCATGGAATTGACAGCCACACGAACGAGCCAACAGGGAAGGTAGAGGCAGGTTTAGCCGGGTCACAGCGTTCTTTTTGAACACCTTGTGCTACGGATGTAAATGAGCGTGCTAGTTGGCGGCACTCTTCGGCACATTGAGCGAGTTCTGAGGCTGGGCGGTATTCGGACGCATCCGGGCGGTACGGAAGTATGGTATCCAGTGTGGAAGAGGGCTCACGTCCGTATAGGAGGAAGAAAGGGGAAAATCCAGTGGTGGCTTGTGTGGCTGTATTGTAGGCATATGTCACAAAAGGAAGCACCAAGTCCCAATTAGAATGGTCGGAGGCTATGTACATGGAGAGCATATCACCAAGTGTTCGGTTAAAGCGCTGCGTCAAGGCATTAGTCTGTGGATGATTGCTGGTAGTGGTGCGATGAATAGTATTGCACGCACTCAGAAGCTCTTGGACGACTTGCGAAAGAAACACACGCCCTCGGTCGCTCAGCAGCTCGCGTGGCGCGCCGTGGCGAAGAACGAAGCTGCGCAAGATGAACAAGGCAACATCACGAGCTGAAGCTGTTGGAAGAGCAGCGGTTTCGGCATAACGAGTGAGATGGTCGACGGCCACAATAATCCACCGATTGCCCGCAGGGGTGAAAGAAAGGGGCCCGTACAGGTCTATGCCGATTCTGTCAAACGGGCGAGCGGGGCAGGGCAAATGTTGTAATGGGCCAGGCGTGTGACAAGTTTTCTTCCGGCGTTGACACTCAATGCAGGAGCCAATGTGCTTGCGGATGTATGTGTACATTCCCCGCCAGTAGAAGCGCTGGCGAAGTCTATCATAGGTTTTCAAAACGCCAGCGTGCGCGTTTTGTGGGTCGGCTTGGAAATGCGCGCACAGCTCGGAGCGTAAATGGCGAGGTATGACAAGAAGCCATTTTCGACCATCTGGCTGATAGTTGCGGCGGTACAACATTGCGTCCCGGAGCGTATAATGAGCGACCTGGCGACGAAGGGCACGAGAGAGCCGTGGGGCAGGTGTCGCCGAAGGCGCAGCTAGAACTTCGATAAGCGAGGCGATCCAGGGATCCTTGCGCTGTTCGGAAGGCATGTCAGTAATATTGATGCTGGCGAAGGAAGTTGCGGAAAGGGAAACAGGTGCAACGTCCGAAGACACCGGCGAGCGGGAAAGTGCGTCGGCGTCGGCATACTTGCGTCCGGAGCGGTACAGAACGCGTATATCAAATTCTTGTAAACGTAGCGCCCAGCGTCCAAGTCGACCCGACGGATCCTTCAATGAAGCCAACCGGACGAGCGGACGAGCGAAAGGCAAAGCGTCAGTGACCTCTTCCTGGATAACTTGACGTATGACTGGGGCCAGATGTTGTGCCTGTGCTGGCTCGGGCGTGCTTGATAAAATAGAGAGTTGTCTGGGCGACCTCCTCACACACGAACTGCTTTATCTGAATCAGCAGTGCATTCTGGTCACCCAGAGTCAAGGACGCGATCGAGTCGTTCTGTTCCAGAGGGCGTCGAGTTTGGGCGCGTTGCTTGCGCAATTCGTCGAAACTCTGGCACAAGCTGACAACATCGGCGACGGTTTGTGGGTCTTTGGCCAATAACATTTGGAATGCGTCATCGGCTATTCTTTTCAGGATTTGTTTGATCTTATCCGACTCGTGCATCAATGGGTTGATACGCTTACACAAGTCAACGACGTCTTCAATATAACTGGTGAAGTTCTCACCGGGTTGTTGAGCGCGTTCACGAAGTCGCTGTTCTGCGCGGAGCTTGCGTACCGCGGGGCGGCCGAAGATTTCCGAAAAAGTGGTCTTGAACGAGGCCCAGTTATGAATCTCCGCTTCGTGATTGCGGAACCAGAGACTGGCGACGCCGGTCAAGTAAAATATGACATTGGTCAGCCTAGTCGCATCGTCCCATTTGTTGACTGCGCTCACCCTTTGATAAGTTGCCAACCAGTCCTCGACGTCTTGGTCGTCAGTCCCGCTGAATATCGGCGGGTGACGCTGAGGCAGCACGCCGGGACAGACGGTGGGTTGAGTCTGAGAGGGCCCTTGGGTGGTGGTTTCTTCAGCCATCGCTGGCGCTGGAGGCAGATTACGGCTTCGTAGTTCCAGGTTGGGAGACAAGGAGACTACCCAGCACGTCCACCAAACTGTAAGGGGGTTTATTTACAAGCAGGGGCTACGTAACAACAGCCTTGGCCAAAGAGCGTCGGTAGCTGTCTCGCGCTCTGAGGGCTGCCGGACCTCGTCGTCCTCTCTAGATAGTTCTTGACCCTCTTCCCCACTACAATGTAAGTAAACTCACATACCTGTTTCTTTCTAACTGTTAGCGTTACAGATTTTTGGGCATTTAGAGTCATCTGCTACTCCTGACACCAAGAAAAGGCAGAATTTTGTATATGGTGATTATCACTGCCATTAATTTCGCGTTACGAAATACAATAGTCAGCGAATAGACAGATGTTACCATAGAATCGGGAAGACAAATATTTTATGTATAGTAAATATAAAACTAGGTCCAAAGCACTTTCTTGGCGCACTCCCGATGCAACAGGTGCTAAATTGGAAGCTTCGTTATGAATATACACGAATTGTGAGCGGTATAGATCGGCACAATGATTCATGAGTGCACTCACTCACACTCGCACTCATTTCAAAGACGTGAGTGCGAGTGCGAGTGAGTGTTAATGGAGATGAGTGTGAGTGAGCGCCAGTGAATGTGAGTGGAAGTGAGTGCGAGTGAGTGCAGTGAGTATGAGTGCAGGTGAGTGCGAGTGTGAGTGAGTTCCAGTGATTTTGAGTGCAGGTGAGTGCGAGTGAGTACCAGTGAGTGTGAGTGCAGGTGATTGCGGGTGCGAGTGAGTGCCTGTGAGTGTGAGTGGAGATGAGTGCGAGTGCGAGTGAATGTCTGTGAGTGTGAGTGAAGGTGAGTGCGAGTGCGAGTGAGTGCTCTGAGTGTGAGTGGAAGTGAGTGTGCACGTGAGTGAGTGCGGGGCCTGGAAAAAATTAAGGTGAGTGTGAGTATTCTCCTACACTGCCGACCTATGGTGTGAGTGCAGGTGAATGCGAGTGAGTGCCAGTGAGTGTGAGTTGGAGTGCGAGTGAGTGTGAGTGCAGGTGAGTGCGAGTGCGAGTGAGTGCCAGTGAGTGCGAGTGCAGTGAGTGCGAATGCAAGTGAGTGCAGGTGAGTGCGAGTGAGAGCCAGTGAGTGTGAGTGCAGGTGAGTGCGAGTGAGTGCCAGTGAGTGTGAGTGGAAGTGAGTGCGAGTGGGAGTGAGTGCGAATGCAAGTGAGTGCAGGCGAGTGCGAGTGAGAGCCAGTGAGTGTGAGTGGAAGTGAGTGCGAGTGAGTGTGAGTGGAAGTGAGTGTGAGTGCAGGTGAGTGCCATTGAGTGTGAGTGGAGGTGAGTGCGAGTGCGAGCCAGTGAGTGTGAGTGGAGGTGAGTGTGAGTGAGTGCCAGTGAGTGCGAGTGCAGGTGCGTGCCAGTGAGTGTGAGGGGGTGCCAGTGAGTGAGAGCAGAGGTGAGAGCCAGTGAGTGTGAGGGGATGTGAGTGCCAGTGAGTGTTAGTGAGTGCCAGTGCGTGTGAGTGGAGGTGAGTGTGAGTGAGTGCCAGTGAGTGAGATCAGAGTTGAGAGCCAGTGAGTGTGAGGGGATGTGAGTGCCAGTGAGTGTGAGGGGAATGGAGTGTGAACGTGATGAGTGCCTGTGAGTGTGAGTGGAGATGAGTATGAAGGTGACTGAATGAGGTATGAGTGGACCTAAATGTGAACGTGACTTGAGTGCTATGAGTGTGAACGTGATGAGTGCTTCTGGGTGTATAGAGGTGAGCGTGAACGTGAGTGAGTGCAGGAGAGTGTCAACATGAGTGAGTACTTGTGATTGGGAGTGTGAACACGGTGAGTACTTGAACGATACGCAGAGATAATATCGGTTCACCTTACTTGCGGGAAAATGGACGCACGTTGTGTGTACAAGCTCGCTCGCGGTGATTACTTATCGCGCTAGCACATTGTGCACACCAAGATAGAAACCACTCACTAAGGTCGTAAAAATCCAATGTTCACGCATGAGGGAGACAATGTATAGTGAAATGAGCGGATATATTATATTGCGATAGCAATTATATGGACACTCGATCCAAGCGCACTTCTGCCGTGGTCGTGGACTTCGTTGTGAGGTTCCGTGTAAAGTGCAAACACATCGTCGCCGCGTGCCAGCGGTACGCTGTGTGTGCTAGTGAAATCTTGCGAGGGTCAGCCGACGCTTGCTTCTCAATCTCGAGTAGAGCACTGCACGGGCTCGGGCTTACCCGAAAGCCCGGGCCCGGCCCGGCCCGTGGGCCGGGCCGGGCCGGGTAGAGGAGTTTTTTCACGGGCTCGGGCCGGGCTCGGGCACGGCGTGTGCTTTTTGACGCGGGCCCGGGCCGGGCTCGGTTTTTTTGACGCGGGCCCGGGCCGGGCTCGGGCTTTCTGCGAGTTATTCTCGGGCTTCTCAACTCTGAAAAACATGTATTTTTTGGTCTCGGGCCGGGTTCGGGCCGGGTTCGAGTCGGGCTCGGGCCGGGCTCGGGCTTAAGGTAAAGGGGTGGTGGGCCGGGCCGGGCGGGTAACGTAGATTATTTCCGGGCCCGGGGCGGGCCCGGGTCTCGCCATAAAAGTTTTGATCGAGCTCGGGCGGGCCGCTTATGTAAAAACGGGCCCGGGCCGGGCCCGGGCCGCAAAAATCGGCCCGTGCAGTGCTCTAATATCGAGCGCGCCATGGAAAAGGCGGCACGGAAGCGCGCTGCTTCTGTCGCGTGCTAGGCAGGGCGGGGGGGGGGGGGGGGGGGGGGGGGGGGGGGGGGGGGGGGGTCGCGTCGTCGTAGTCCAGCGGCGGTCGCGTGGGCGTCGTATCTCGAAAGCGATCTGCCACGTTTAAAAAGTGCGCGCCCGCGCGGGCCCTCTCTTCACAGCGATTTGCGACGTCACCAAAGTTCTAGAGCCGGTAACTTCGTGGCGCTGTGTTTTCGATGTTTAGTTCGCTTTGAAGCGAGAGCGGCACGAAGGTCAATGCGCGCCTCCTCACTCGAGCGTTCCGATAGCGAGTTTCCGCGGTCATCGAGCGAGGCATGTTCATGTTTACCTGTGCGCGCGTGACACCGTGCTTGTCTATTTAGTTAGTAGGCGAATGTTTACAAGTTCATACGGCCCAATAAACTACTATCGTTGCTTCGTATAGCTCTCTACTAATTTGCTATCGCAATCGAGGCTTCGCCTTTCGGGTGAAACTGCTACATTTTCTTTAATACGCCTGGGAATATGTATGGGCTGGAGCGCTGATGGCATACATATCCAAATCATGACCGGCAAGTTTTGCGATGACTTCCACTGAGTAAAGACGCTTAAAACCGTGTGATTTGCTACAGTTTCACTCGTCATCCGCCTTCAGATGGTGCAATGTCTCCTCATTTTTTTCCTCCTTCCGTCTTAAACGTACATCTACAGGCTCCTTATATAAACAGGCAGAGCTGAAGAGGGACTAGCCAAGTTGGCACAGAGTAACAGACACGCACGCTCGCATGTATACATGGAGAAAAAGCGAAGATGCAATGATAGATACCGCTTTGTTCTCCCTTTTGTGTATGTTTGTTTCGGCGTTAAGTGGTTGACTAAGTATACGGACAGTCAATCTCTCCCTCTATTTCCCGCTCTCTTAGCTCAATCCGACCGAAGGGGAAGTTAGCGAGCATGGGCGGCAAGCATGAACACGTCTAATGTCAATGACAGAGAGATATGGAGAGAGAGGTTGGGGCTGTAACGGTATTTATTAAAAATAGTGAAGTGGCCAGCGTTGAAAGTCGGCATAGCGAGATTGGGTCATGGTCTTTCTCACTTGAGTCGCGCATCTGCAGCAGCGCCACTATTGCTCTCTTCGTCATTACTATGGCCCAACGACAAACGAAAACAAGTAGCCATCTTGACTCGGGCTGACGTGCACGCCGCTGGAACTCGACCTAACTTTGCCGGTGATCGTAGGCGTAGCAAGGGAGGGGGCTGGCTGGGGAGAAGGAAGGAGGGATTCAGCTCCCGACCCATTACAAAGGTTTTGCACTACTTTGTATGCATATATATTCACGCACACATACAGACACACAGACACACTCGTATAAGAGGGTGCTGTGTGACATGTTCATGGACTCTGACCAAGATATATCGGTGAGCTGGAGCTCCGAGCGCTATCATGACGCTTTCCCAAACTCCGCGCCTCGGAGACGACATCCTCTGTCGTTGAAATGATGAACAGTTCACGCACGGCTCTTTCCGTGTTATTTTTACTAGAAGCGAGAGCTGTTCGCATGTAACCATGTCTCTCATATTCCAACTGCCCGTGGCTATGTTGCCACCCCGAGGACACGCTTATGGGAAGCTGCGGTCAGGTCATATTATCGCCTAGGGGCCGATACAGCGTCATCGAAGTGGCGGATATTCTACCTCTGGCAGCCCAGCCGACGAGAGATGCTGCTTGGGGGAAACCGGCTGCATTTTTAAAGTTGCCTGATGCCGAGTCGCGTGTTAAAATAACCTTGTATACCATTCATAGAGGCCGCATTCCGACACACCCCCAACATTAATCTTTGGTAGTTTTGGAGGGCACCATTTCGAAAGCAGATTTGATGGCAGATGCAGCGATATTTCGAACTTGTCAGAACACAGCGACCGCAGTTCCAATGCGAGAGGCGAAATCACAGGCCAACACCTCTGGCATCTCAGAAACATTCGCTGGAAGTCCGGAACAGCAGTGTGTGATGAGCAGGTTCTTTTGTGTTAATGTTTTTGGCGGTTCTCTGAGGCGGAGCCTCCCAGAACCTAATTGAGGACAAAGCCGTTGGTTGGGAAAAACACACACAAACTTTTAATGAAACTAGAAACGAAAATTAACCCATGAAAACAAACACACAAAGATAACATGGAAACACGTAGCTGGAACGCTAATGTTATGAGGCAGGTTCGGGCAGGCTGCGGGTGTGCGTATGCACTATAGTCTCGACGCGGCGAAGCGGAGACGACGAGAGAAGCGTTGTTGGTCTCACCAAAGGTCGCTGTATCGAACCGGCTACCAGAGCGTGGCATCTCTGGCTCAGAGGAAGAAGACAGGCGGCTCGGCAGCACGGGCCGACGGTGGTGGCGTTCTGGTCGGGCAGCTGATCGTGGCACTCGGGCTCGTAGCCCGACAGCTCAGGTTCTGCCCACGGACGCAGACGCTCACCGGCCTCGGGCAGCAGCAGTCGATTATCGCGCAGGGTGGCGATGCCCGGGAAGGCAGGCGGCTTGGCAGCAGGGGTTGACGGCGGCGGCGTCCTGGCCGGGCAGCTGGTCGTGGAGCTCGGGCCCGTAGCTCGACTGCTCTCGTTCTGCCCACGGGCGCAGACGCTCGCCGGCCTCGGGCAGCAGTTCTCGAACGGATGGAGTGGCGGCGGCCAGGAATGGGTTGGCAGGAGGCCCCGGCCTGGTGAAGTCCTGGTGGCTCGGGTCCGGAACCCGACTGCCGTCTTCAACTCCCGATCCGGTGGCCGACCTTGTCCTGGTGCCGCTTCTGGAACTCCTCCTCCTACTGCCAGCGCGGCTCCTTTTCTGCTGCTCTGGTCGATTCGTCGATTTCTCATTGGCTGCTCGAGGCTCCGTGTTCCTCTGTGATTGGATTGGCTCTTTTCCTTTTGATTTCTTTTCTTGCGCCGCGTGTTCACGCGCCGGACGGTCTTCGGCGTCGTCGTTTTCGGCGCGGCGCGGTAGAGCGGCACGCGCTCTCCTTGTCGTCTGCTTCTTGTTTGAAATGCAACGCAGCTTGTCGCACACCACAAATATCACCGTCGCGCACCACACATCACATAAGCCCCTTTTTGGGACAAGTTTTTCCACAGGAAAAACTGCCGGTCAGTGCGCGACACATTTCACACTTCAATCACTGTGTCTCCATCACCTATCCTTGGTCCAAACACACAGCACAGTGAGTTGATATCATTATACTGATAGTCAGAAATAAAGTCCAGTGAGAACCCCAATCAGAATAATCATGAGCTGGCAAATTCAAGCAAGTGTAAAATAAGCACAGAAGAGAACATGTCGACCAAATGTACAGAACACTTGATGGCATTCAATGCACAACACTCAAGTTTTGATGAACCATGCTTAAGCAAAAGTACAATACACTTAAAAAAGTTCTATTCAGTCCAGGGTCAGGTATCCAAAAAAAATCCAACCGGGGATCTACAGCATCGTCAGGTTACTCTAACCCACATTAGGCGAATCGCTCGTCGCTTGTGCGTTTGAGAAGACACCAGTGTTGCCATAGCAACGCGTTTTCGAACTGGCGAACATCTGTTCTTTCGAAAGACCTGACTCGGACGTTTAGCTGAAACGCCGAACTCTATCTGGCCGCGCAAGCATTTAGCACGTGTCTTAGCGGAAATTACCCCGCCTAACCCAAGAGAGGACTTCTCCGCTTCCTTGTTCATGGGGAAATGCAAAGTCGATGCCTCCCCTTCACATTCTCTAGGACGTGTATCAGGGAACTCCGAAGAGTGTTCTTTAACAAAGTTGCAGGCCTCCTCAGCTAGCAGGCCCTTCTTGTACCGACCTTGCGTGCATGCGTTGTCACTAAGTACCAACATGCTATGGGCCTTGTATTTAAAGTAACTGGCCTTTTCATTTGACTCTGTACAAGTCTCCTGGCTGAGTACTTCCATACTCTTGTACATTCCATATAGACCTATCGGGTCTTCAGGGACGCAGTCAGGCAAGCTCAAATTCTCTTGAGGTGATTCATCTGGGTGGTCCTCGCACCTGACGAGGCCACTTGTCACCACTGCAAGGGGCCCACCGGAAGAGTGGGGCAGCATTTCATCACTCGCCTCGCACTCTTCGAGGTCATTGGCATTGCGAACTTTTGCCCAATCAGTCGGGCTTTGTAGAGGCATCTGCGCCTCTTTATGCAATGTGCTTTCAACTGCACTGGTTCGCAAGCGTACCTCCTTGTCGGTGGTGTGTTCTTCGAGGTCACTACCACTGCGCACCGTTGCCCAGTCAATGTGGCTTTCTGAAGGCATTTGTGCCTCTTTATTCAAGGTGCTTTTATTAGCACAGATGCGCATGGGTGCCTCGATTTCATGAGAAGCTGCCTGCTGTCTGCTCCCCGAGCTATCCTCAGCCTCCAGGCTGGTTATTATCCTGTTCATTTCTCTGCTGCCCTCTTGTTCAGTGCACAAAAACCCGTGACGGCGTTCGGGGCACTCCCTAGACAGAGATTTCGAACTGCTGAGCCTGGATCGCGCGTCAGACGCTTGCTCAATAAAGCTTGTATGGGACTCCAGCTCGCGAATCTCTCTCAGGGAGCGTGCCCATTCCGCCTCTGCGACCTTGAGACGCAACTGCAAAACACGTGCCTCGCGCTCAATCTGTTCTCTTTTCGCTTCTCGTACTGCGGCCCGTTCTTTTCGTTCTACAGCCCGTTTTTCTCGCTCCGCAGCGCGTTCTTCTCGCGCTCGCGCCTCCCGCTCGGTGAACCACGCTTTTAGCTCTGCTCCCTCTAGCCCCATGCGTTCCGCTAAAGCTAACAGCTCTCGCGTGCTAGCCATGGTTTCAAGCTGTTATAATCGACAAGAAAATCCAAACAAACGGCTTTGTCCTGTCGCGCGGACGCCAATTTGTGATGAGCAGGTTCTTTTGTGTTAATGTTTTTGGCGGTTCTCTGAGGCGGAGCCTCCCAGAACCTAATCGAGGACAAAGCCGTTGGTTGGGAAAAACACACACAAACTTTTAATGAAACTAGAAACGAAAATTAACCCATGAAAACAAACACACAAAGATAACATGAAAACACGTAGCTGGAACGCTAATGTTATGAGGCAGGTTCGGGCAGGCTGCGGGTGTGCGTATGCACTACAGTCTCGACGCGGCGAAGCGGAGACGACGAGAGAAGCGTTGTTGGTCTCACCAAAGGTCGCTGTATCGAACCGGCTACCAGAGCGTGGCAGCTCTGGCTCAGAGGAAGAAGACAGGCGGCTCGGCAGCACGGGCCGACGGTGGTGGCGTTCTGGTCGGGCAGCTGATCGTGGCACTCGGGCTCGTAGCCCGACAGCTCAGGTTCTGCCCACGGACGCAGACGCTCACCGGCCTCGGGCAGCAGCAGTCGATTATCGCGCAGGGTGGCGATGCCCGGGAAGGCAGGCGGCTTGGCAGCGGGGGTTGACGGCGGCGGCGTCCTGGCCGGGCAGCTGGTCGTGGAGCTCGGGCCCGTAGCTCGACTGCTCTCGTTCTGCCCACGGGCGCAGACGCTCGCCGGCCTCGGGCAGCAGTTCTCGAACGGATGGAGTGGCGGCGGCCAGGAATGGGTTGGCAGGAGGCCCCGGCCGGGTGAAGTCCTGGTGGCTCGGGTCCGGAACCCGACTGCCGTCTTCAACTCCCGATCCGGTGGCCGACCTTGTCCTGGTGCCGCTTCTGGAACTCCTCCTCCTACTGCCAGCGCGGCTCCTTTTTCTGCTGCTCTGGTCGATTCGTCGATTTCTCATTGGCTGCTCGAGGCTCCGTGTTCCTCTGTGATTGGATTGGCTCTTTTCCTTTTGATTTCTTTTCTTGCGCCGCGTGTTCACGCGCCGGACGGTCTTCGGCGTCGTCGTTTTCGGCGCGGCGCGGTAGAGCGGCACGCGCTCTCCTTGTCGTCTGCTTCTTGTTTGAAATGCAACGCACCTTGTCGCACACCACAAATATCACCGTCGCGCACCACACATCACACAGTGCTTGCTTGGTCTGTGCTTGGTTGGACCGCCCGTCTAGCGACTGAAACGGTGGTCTCCGCCGCGCGGGGCGTAATAAAGAGGCGTCATGGCGCTAAGGACTCAAGCACACTGATATATCTTCGACGGAGACTGCAAAGCTGTTGTGACGCAACATAGCATTCGCTTATGCCCCAAAAGCTGTTATTGAATCTTTCCGGAAGTTGAAGTCAAGATAATTGCTTCTTGTTCCTGGAATGGCTGGCATTGAGTCTTGAGTTACGTTGCAGTGCAAGCCGACCGATAACGCCTAACTGCAGTTGTGTTTGTGGGGAACAGGGATACTGCAGATGAGCAGCTTCGTCGGCAGTAGACACGTGGAAACAGTCCCGTCAGGCTTCTTCCTCGAAACTTTTGTCGAACATGCCCAACTGCGCTGTAAAAAGCTCGCAACCGACACAGGACAGCGTCACTTGGTGGTGCGGTTATATTTTAAAAATGTCTTTCTCTTTGAATTTGTTTTTGCACTGCTCAATAAATCAGAACGCTCAGGTAACCAAATAATGGAATACTTTTTAAGGAGAATTAGAGATCACGTCCTTTATTAACCAGATTGATTGTAAAAAAGGGCCCTTAAAGGTATTTTAAAATATTGGCATTTAAGGTGCATGAGTTACACATGATTCAGCGAACTTCTCAAATATAATAATAATTTCCGGGGTTTTACTTGCCAAAACTACAATATGATTAAGCGGCACGCCACAGCGGCTGACTCAGAATTAACTTTGAGCACCTGGGGTTCTGGAATTCGGCCCCCATCGAAATGGGGGACGAAATGGGGGCCGCGGCCGGGGATCGATCCCGTGTCCACAAGCCTAGCAGTGCTACTTTTCATATGTGATGGCGCTTGCAAAACCTCAAGGACAATCTCGAAAGATAGCAGAAGCACCAAAGTCAATAGCCAGCGGATTTTATTACGCTGAATTTAACGTGTCTACTGGTGTAAATTCTAGGATTACAGGTATTCTGGGCTGTTCACCATGTTTGTGATATCGGGAAGCGTTGCGCATACACACGGACATACACAGGAAAAAAGACGTAATCGGATAGAGCGCAATCCGCTCTATCCGTGCCACGGGCGTCGTTTACCAAATCCCGCTCAAATGTGGACGGGTATATGTGGGCCAAACAGGGCGTTGCGTGAATGAACGCGCGGGGGAGCATGCTTTGTCAATTAGAAAAAGAGAATGAGCGCACTTGCCCGCTCATTGCATTGCATTGAAAGGTTGTGAGCCTATGTTTCATAGCATTAAGGTTTTAGGCAGAAGTAATGACAAAACAGCCCGTGAGCTTTTAGAAGCTTTTTACATCAAGAAAAAAGGCGATGCGTGCGTGAGTGACACTTCGGTTACCTTGTATCAAGTGGAAAATTATTTTCTGCGCAGCTTCTGTTGACGTGAGGTGGGCTTGCTTTGCAACTCCCCCCCCCCCCCCCCCCTCCTTCTCCCATTTTCCCCGTGTGTATGCGCAACGCTTCCCGATACAGCGTGCACCAACTCGCCCAGCAAGAAGTTCTTCTAACCTACATGCTTGTGATACTTCCCCCAAAAGTGTTTTAATAGCAAAGTGAAATAAAATCTGCAAAATGCTCCAATTCACTAGTTTCTTCAGGGCTGAAAACAGTCACAGTCACAGTGAAAACAGTCCTTAAGTCACAGGCCAATCTGTGGTTAGAAAGTCTGTCTGCCTGGCTAAGGGCAAATAGGCTAAATTTAAACACTAAAAAAACTAAGTACATTATATTTAGACCCCGTAATAAAACATATACAAGCGAAAAGATTATTAGCTTTCAGGGACAGCCTATTGACCGCGTTACGTCGCACAAATTCCTCGGTGTATTCTTTCACGAAAACTTAGACTGGTCTATTCATATCAACTACCTACGAAAAAGCATCGCCCGAGCAGTTGGCATACTATGCACGTTACGTCACTTATTACCAGTATGGCTAAAAAGACAAATTTACTACACAACAATACATTCGCACCTTCACTACTGCCTTCTTATCTGGGGGACAACGACAAAAACGAACCTCAGCTATTTATATTTATTGCAAAAAAGAGCTCTACGTTTAATTGAACTGCTTCCCTTTCGTTCACATACAGCTCTACTCTTCAAAAAGCATGAACTCCTAATAATTAATAACATCCGATATAAAAAATTAGCGACGGTTGTGTACCACGAAGTTAAATCCAACCCAACTGGATTTTTTAAGACATTTCTCGAAAAAGATCACAGTCACAATTTAAGACACATCATCTACAAGAAAGATACGCTTCGTACCAACTACGGTGCACAAAAATTAACATACCAAATTCCTGACTTCCTTAACGACCACCCCACCGCAATGACACTAATTGATGAAAGCTCTTCCATTCATGTCTTTAAAAAGAAGATGCATGCCTACCTTCTAAAAATCCAAAGATAACTTCACACCACTTTCAATTTCTTCTTATATTATGTAACTTGCATATGCTACGCTTGTTTGATTTCTCTTTTAAGCTCTGTATAAGGTACTCATTTTCTTCCGGGTTAATCACCTCAATATGTATATCTTGTATCTAATGGCATGACTTAGTTAAAAATCGCGACGTGTTTTGTTTTCCAGCCCATGTTCACCTACTATGTATGACTGATTATTCATGTGTGTAAGCGGGTGATCGGCGCTCTGTCAGGCTTTCTGAGCCTTTACGCCGATCCCCTAGGCAACTATGTAGACTGGTTGTCTGAAATAAACATTTCAATTCAATTTCAATTCAATTCAATTCAAAGCACAGAGACATATCTCCTCATCCTCAACTCCTCGCGGCCCCGCTTCCTCTCGCCACTTGATATACGCCATCCCAGTTTCGGCGCTTGCTCGGGAGGCGTGAAGCCGCTTCCATAGAGTTACGCTACGCGAGTTGGGACATTAAATAAACTCTGCGGTTTGCGCATGGGTTTTCACCGTGGCTAAGGTTGCATACGTCCACTCGGTGGTTTCCTAGAACCTTTCACGTTTCTCTTATGATTTTGGCGTTGATTATATTTTATGTTGTGTAATACTTTAGAAACCATGCGCTGTTGACTTCCGTGAAGCAAGTGAGTTTAGTGCATTTCAGCAGAATATCTGCGCGGTTTTATTATTATTTCTTTTTGTCGCACAGTGCTTGCCCACTGCTGCAACTCGGAAGTGTTTTGAAGCCAGTTGGCTTTCTCCAGTCCTGCCAAACTTGCGCGTACTACATTGATATAGTTTATATTTCTGTAGTGTTCTCGGCATTTATTGTACGAATGACTCTTCCGCAGAATCCTTTTCGTTGTTAGGCGGGACAAGGGTGGGACAATATTTTCTTTCCTGCAGCGAAAACAGCGCGGTTGAAATGCACTCAAGCAGGCGAACAGAAGTCGCGTAGCGTTTATTCAATATTTTATTAATACTCCGTTGCAGAGAGGGAATACATATAAATACAAAAGAAGCACAATCAAGTAATTTATACATGGAAAGCACTAAAACACTAGCACGATTAATACACGAAATTATTAGTAGCAATAAGCTTGGTATGAGTAAAGAAATAGAAATCACGAAAATGACAGGATGCGTTATGATGCGATCAGATTACTCAACAAAAATCCCGATACAAGTTTTAAAAAAATTTCACAGTTTCGCCCCAAGGGCGAAGCAATGAATGCGACAGCAACACAGCAATGTCATACGAAAGTAAGGTGAGCGGCTTTGGTAACAATATGAATTGTAGTAAACATGAGCTGATTAAGTAAGCAGGTGTGCTGTGGCGTAAGTAGACCGACATGAAGAGAGACTCGATGACCACGAGAAGGCACGTGTGAAACGGTGGTGTTGAGGAGAAGCGCTTCCCGTGGGCAGCGCGCGTGCGAAGGGACACACCTGGAGCGCTGCACTGCCGATCCGGGCAGCATTGCATGTGTAGCGTGCGTTGGAAAATGTGGCCTGACTATTACTAACTGAATGAACAAGCGTGGTGTGAGCGCGCACAAACAAACATGAATAGATCACACTGAATGACTGCAGACAACGACTGTCAAAACGCTGGCAGCAAGCACATACGCCGCAGCGGGCGAAGGTACGCGTGGTCTATCGCTTCAACGGAAACTGAGCGGCGAATGCACAGCGCATACAAAGGTCAGAGCCGTGTGGAGATAAGAGACGGTGCGGGCGAGCGACGAGCACGGTTGTTGGCAGACTAGAAGTGCGCCCCCCCCCCCCCCCCCGCTCCCTCCGGCGCTGGCTTCCCGCTTCCTTGCTTGCGCGTAGGAGATTGAGTGCGTTCGCTCTCCGTGATAGCGAGCGTCCCCGCACGCTTTCGCTCGGGCATACGGCGCGCGGCGAAGATTTTATGTATACGGAACCTCACGGCGACGGCGACGACGACGGCGACGCCGACGGCAGAAATCCGGTTGAAGTGTCCATATAATTGCTATCGCAATAAAAGAAGTGTTCACAGAAACTGCTCAGCATGTCCATTCATTTCCACCATAGCTAATGTTACACGGCTCTTCAGTGGCAACCGTTAGCGCGAGCGCAAAGCGCAGACATCAAAAATCAGGCATCCGAGCACGTTTGCAGACGGCGCCAAAGGGCCGTGATGAGTAAGGCTCGTCGGCTTTAGAGAGGCGCCGACGAGACGGCGAGACATGACCGTTGCAAGTCACGCGAGCTGTGTGCGCGCGTGCGTGTGTGTACGAACGGCGCCTACTCTTCCTTCGGACGCTCACTCTTCTCCCCGTCTGCACCGCACGCGATAAGTTGGCGCCGGGTGCTTGCAGGAGCGCGTATGAGACGGTTGTGCCCATTTATGGTCCGATCTTGCGCCTGCGTTCCTGATTGAACGAGACCGTGTCTCGTGTTCCTGACCGTCGTGCGAATCTCCGCATGACTCCCATTGGTCGAGTTAGTGCAGCCGCTCTTTACGACGCTAGCGCCAAGGCGCCCTTAAGTTACGGCCCTTACAGGCGGGCGATACTGTATATCAATGGCGGCGCACATGCATGGCTATTTACGTCGTCATGGTAACAGAAACAGAAGCCGCGTAGCACCTTCTCTCTGTAGCAGTTCCTTTTTTTTCTGTATGTTTTTATTATACCGACTTGCCGGCTCGCTTCCCGTCCCCCCCCCCCCCCCCCTTAAGTCGCGCGCACGGGTTGTGTGTGCGCATGCGCTACACCGCGCAATAGTTTTTTTTTTCCTTCAAGACACAAAGACTGCACGACGCGCCAAGCGCGAGCACAGGTATAATGACAATAGGTCCTCAAAAGCATAAAGACGCATTGACATTGTTACAGATTCAGTGCTGTGAAGACAGAACCCCGGACTGGATATAAAGAGAGGGCGCCCTGCGCTGTAGATAATAACTCAGCTTCTTAACTTTTTTTGCAGTTGCTGTCATGCACTAGTTGCTCTGTTTCTCCATGTTCGCTCGCCCGTAGCGATGATTTAAAGCAGTGTGTTTAACGTCTTCTCTGCCTGCTGTTCCCTCGATGATCAGCGAAGCTCTGAGCGAATGCTGTTCCAAGTTGGCGGCCGATAGAAGTTATGAAGAAGTTATTTAAAAATAAAGCGTTAGTAACAGAACGATTAAGTTCGTTCCATTCTCTAATTGTTTTAGGGAAATATGAACATTTAAACCAATTCGATTAAAGGTGTATTCTTTAGGTGTTTGAGCGTGCTTCTGGGGTGTTGTTCTAGAACGATTAAAAGAACTTAGTACCGATACGTCAATGTTTGTCACCATCAATAAATTGAAACGAAAACTTTAATCGTGCCAGTTTTGCTCTACTTTGCAGTGTTAATAAACCAGCTCTCTTTAATAATTCAGTCAATGAATCCGTTAACTTGTATTTATTAAAACAGAACCTTATTGCCTTCTGTAACATAATAGCCACCAGAACACGCGCGATGCGTTATCACTAACAGATTGCATATGCGGCGTGTTACGTCATCACTAGGTTGCTATAAAAGATGAGTGCGTAGGAAATAAAGGGCAGTGTTTTTCCACGGTATCAAGTGTGCTGTTTCGCTTCCGCTGCTCCCCGCGAGTTGGCTATGACAGTGGCGACGATGAGGAAAGTGTGATCTGCTGGTGCTGCCTGGAAATTCTCCTGTTGAGGCTGTGTTCCCTACCGTATATCAGTTGAGAATGCCTGGAGTCGGCAAGCTTGAGCCGTTCGACGTGGGAACAACCAGCTGGGATGAGTATCAAGAGCGGGTAGAACAATTTTTCATAGCCAACGATGTCGAAGATGAAAAAAAAAAAAAGCGAGCAGTACTTCTCACCTGTTTGGGACCTGCCACGTATTCATTACTGCGGAACCTGCTGTCACCGTCGAAGCCGTCAGAAACAAGCCTGTCAACGATCCTTGACGAACTGAAGCAGCATTTTTCGCCGAGACCATCGGAAGTGGTTGCCAAGTTAAAGTTTAATTCAAGAATACGTCATTCTGGTGAAACGGCTGGGGATTTTTTCGCTAGCCTGAACAACCTTGCTGACGATTGTGCTTTCGGCCACAGACATAGAACCTATTCCGCCATCTCATTGATTCGACTCAGTCCAAGACACACCAGAAACAGAAGATGACGAAGCTCATACACGCATCCAAAGCCTCCCCGCAGGAACTCCTCCAGACGCTTCGTCGTCTACACACTTCCCCGCATATCCCCCCGGAGACCACCCACTATGCAGGCTCCCCCAACGACCTCCTCGACAAAACCATCAGAGAGGGAAAAGTCAAGGCAGAACTTTAGCGCCTGAATACGTCCTCAGCTCCCGGTCCCGACGGAGTGCACAACAAGGCACTACGCAACCTCGATTCCCGCTCCTTCACAGCCCTAACCGACTACTTCAATGAATGCTGGGTGCTGTTACGTATTCGGCGGCTCGACGCCGAGGGCGGCAGGACGACCGGCCCAAGGAACAGACGACCCACGCAGTGCCAGGAAGACAATCACCTTTATTCTTTCAGCGACGCGCTTTTTGTGCGCTACGTAGCCAATCAGGGTGTGGCAAAAATAAAAAGAAAAGATATCGCGGCAAGGCGGGGCAATCTTATCTGCAGGCCCCAACGTAGAGTGCGACCAGCACCGTGAATGTTACAGCTCGGCCAAAGCTACCCATTTCGGAAGGCGTTCAAGAGGATGACGCTTCTTGAAGAACTGTAGGGGCGAACAGGTAGCCAACGATAGAAACTAAACCCCTATATATAAAAAGTAGCGCCGTCCACTTCCCTCCTCCTCCGTTCCACTATCGCGCTCGGCGCGACCAGCGCGATCGAGGCGCGATATCGACAGTGGCGCCGCCTGCGTCGGGCCTGCCGTGGCAGACGACAGCTAACGCGCTATAAGAGGAAATCCGAGGGAAACTTCGATCGCGCCCTGCGGAGACGTTTTTGAGGCGCGATTTTACTTCGTAAGTCAGTAACTGGTCTTAATAATGCCGTTTTAGAAGTAGCAACGCGACGATGCGAGACGGCGCAAATATCAAGTGTGCAGCAAGCGTTTGCGCACGCCGGATGGTAAACAAAAAAAGCCTTTTGCCCTCGCCTTGTCGGTTGCGGCAACTTAAGGCGCAGCAGCATGCCATCACAACGAAGTTATTGTCCCTAACACGTTTTATCCGTTTGTGCGTACAGCACTTTCGTCGCACAGGCCCGAGAATGGCAGTCGGAGCGCGCTGGAAAGAAAAAAAAATATACAAAAGCGCGACGCGAACTTCCACGTGACACGGATTGGCCAATGGGGGAGCGGAGGAGGCTGGGGCGACAGGAGGCGGCTAAGAGAGGGCGAGGAGGAAGCGCCGGGGTGAGCGCGGTGGCGGCAAGATCTAAGAATGGCGCTACTTTTATAAATATAGGGGTTTTAATAGAAACAAGATTGTCCAAGCACAGCACTGAAGCGTTTTGCACGATCACATTGTCCTTGCGCATGGAAAGGGTGAAGAAGCCGAGGTGCATGGTGGCACAGGCGGGCAAGATGAGGTAGCCATCGCAGAAAAGATGAAGGCAGTGTGCATCATCAGGCTCGAACAACGAGGCCGTGTAGAGGGGCTGAGATGCCCAGGAGGAGGTGACACTCATAACAAGCACTTCTCGCCGAGTGCCGAAAGGCTGCAGAGCACGTATCAACAGGGAGCGGGCCGCAGACGTCTGGCGCAGGGTTCATCCAGTCAGCTGGCATGGCAGGATCTGAAGTGGCTTAGTGAACGAGCGGAAGAAACGCACTAACAACGTCAGAAGCAACCTCGCGCCCAAGCTTAGGAAAGCCCGGCAGTTGAATTCACTCTGAGCAGAACACATGAAAACCGAACACTAGAATGAAAAAGGCTTGCGACGACTTGCAGGCACACGAGCAAAACAACAACAACACTAATGCGGCTAAGGCATTCCCTAATGCGGCTAAGGCAGTCAGCATTTGCATGGCGTTTGCCTTTCTTGTGCCGCACTAGGAAATCAAACTGTTGAAGTGCTAGACTCCGCCTCATCAAGCGACCATTTTTGTTTGACATTTGACTCAACCACACTAAGGGGGAGTGATCGGTTTCAAAAACAAAGGAAGAGCCTTTCAGATAACACGAGAGCTTTTCGAGAGCCCACACCAAGCAAGCGCATTCTTTTTCTGTTGTGCTGTAGGCTTGCTCGCGTGACGTTAGCTTTCGACTCGCATAGACAACGGGGTGCTCCTCGCCTTTTTCGTTCACCTGGCTTTAAACAACGCCCATTCCGCGGTCACTAGCGTCACACTGAACTAAGAAAAGGAGAGAGTAATCTGGTGCCGCGAGAACCGGTTGACTGACAAGAATCTTTTTAATCGCGGTAAATGCGTCCTTACGCGCCGTAGTCCAACGCACAATAGTAGGCTCGGTCTTGCGCAAAGCGTCCGTAAGAGGACTAGCGATATGTGCGAAGTTTGGAATGTAGTTTCTGTAATAGTCAGCTAAACCCAAAAAGGAACGCAAGTTAGTCTTTCTTTTTGGCAAAGGAAAGGTAGTGACTGCCTCAACTTTTAGTTCGGAAGAACGTCGCTTCCTCGCTTCCCTTGGCCAACAACATGTCCCAAGTATCCAGTGGACTTCAGTGCTTGCAAGACAACATTTGCTCAGTTTGCGAGTCAAGCCTGCTTCACGGATTCGAAGGAATACCTGCTGCAGATGTACCAAATGCTGTTGCCAAGTGCTCGAGAAAACAGCGATGTCATCGAGGTAGGGCACAGCGAAAGACTCGGTGCCTGTGAGCACTTGATTCATTAGTTTTGAAAATACGAACGGTGCGTTCTTGAGGCCAAAAGTGAGCACCAGAGAGCGATATATATGTGCCTGTCGGAGCCATGAAAGTGGCGAGCTTACTGGCGCTCTCCGTGAGTGGCACTTGCCAGAAGCCGCGTACCATATCTAACGTAGAAATGTACTGTGCCGCGGAAACTTTCTCGATCAAGGCCTCAACATTAGAAATGGGAAACGTCTTCGTTTTTGTTATCGCATTTAGCTTACGATAGTCAATGCAGGGTCGGGGTTCCTTGCCAGGACTTTCTGCGATAAACATCGGTGATACGTATTCGCTTTCCCCTTCCACAATTAGACCCAGTGTCAACATGTTCTGAACGGAATTGTTTAACAGCTTCTCATGACGAGGCGAAAATCTGTGCATCCTTGTACGGAAGGGTTGGTCAGATGTCAGCTCAATGTCGTGTTCCATAAGGTTTGTCCTACCAGGATAAGGACTGAACAAATCGTTGAAGTCGTGTACAAGCTCTTTTAACTCCTTTCTTTGCTTGATTGTTAAAGAAGCTTGTTTAGCGACAGATTCGAGTATTTCTTCTGTCGACGGGGAAGAGCAAGGGGTCGGCACTTGAGGGACTGGAATGTTTATTTCCTCCGGTTCGTTTAGGACGATGCTCAACGTCTCCGTGCGTTCGATAAACGGCTTCATCAAATTGCAGTGGTAGATTATCACGTCGCTACGTTTGCAGGGCGTCGTTACCAAGTAATTAGTGTCGGAAAGCTTTTGCTGAACCGTGACCGGCCCATCGCATGCTACTTCCAATTTATTTGCCTTCGACGACTTCAAAATCAGCACTTTGTCGCCTTCCTTGAAGGTTCGAGTGCGTTCAGATCTGTCGTAGTACACTTTTGCGCGTTGCTGTGCTTCCGCCATGTTGTTCTGCGCCAGTTCTTGCGATTCACGTAGGCGTTTCAACAAGGTCAGCACGTACTCAACAACGCATTTGTCTACAAATTTGTCTTCCCACTTTTGTTTTAGCAAGGTGAGCGGGGAGCGAAGCGCTCGACCGTAAACAAGTTCCGCCGGGGTGAATCCAGTTGCTTCGTGAGTGACGGAGCGCAGAGCAAAGAGCATTGCGGGAACAGGCGCATCCCAGTCGGTGCCCTTCTCGAAGCAGAGCGCGCGTAGAATGCGCTTCATAACGGAAGGAAGTTTTTCGACTGAATTGCTTTGCGGGTGGTAGACAGAGCTGTGGTGAATAGATATGCCACATTTCTGCAAGAATGTCGTGGTAAGCGCGCTTGTAAACACAGAACCTTGGTCGCATTGGATTTCACTGGGAAATCCGATTCTGGCAAAGACGCCGAGTAGTGCGTTTACAACTGCTGTGGAGCTTAATTCCGGTAACACCACTGCTTCCGGGAACTTTGTAGCAGGGCAAATGAGTGTTAGCAAGTATTTGTTGCCCGTCGCTGTTACTGGTAATGGACCAACAATGTCGACTACCAATCTGCGAAAAGGTTCGCCAATCAAAGGCACTCGGACCAAAGGTGCCTTTAGCTTTTCGTTTGGCCGGCCGGTTCTTTGGCAAACGTTGCAGTAACGTACATATAGCTCATAGTCGTTGAAGCACATCGGCCAGTAGTAGTCGTTCAATAGTCTGCTCTTAGTTTTGTTTATTCCTGAATGACCAGCCCAGCTATTGCTGTGAACCAAATCAAGAAGTGCAGCACGATACTTTTGGGGAACTACAAGCTGTTCGAAAGAGCGGCCTTTCTTGTTTTTGAAGTGTCGGTACAAGATGCCGTCTTTGACAGTGAACGATACTGGTCCATTTTGCTGCCGTCTTGATCTTTCCCAACACGTTTGCAGTGACTCGTCGTTCGCTTGATCCGTTTTGAGAACGCTTTTGTCTACCTTCGCAAGAAGTTGAAAATTTTCACTGACTGGGCTTATCGTTCTGTCTCCGGACGCGGAAGCGACCGGCGAGCTGTTATCAACGGCTTGTGCGACTGGTACAGTTTCGCTCGTTGCGGCAGCTTGTGATGGATCACTTTGCTCTGGAATTTCGGCGGCACGAGTAGCGTTAGTAGTTTGCGCTCGTGTGGGACCTCGTGACGACCATTACAGGGTTAGCATGAAGTTCCATTCCAGCGTTTTGCAAGTCCCTCATTGATCTGTTGGAAAAAATGTAAGGGATCTTTTGAGGGAGCTTGTCTGAAACAGCAGCTTCAGTTTGAAATTTGCCGAAGGCGCCCGTCATTTCAACTTTGGCTACCGGCAAGCACTTCGTGTCGGGCTCTAGTGCCTGACGCACCCAGACACACGATCCGGTAAAGTCCTCGGGCTTGACAAACAACAGGTGGACGATATCAAATGTTGCTCCTGTGTCACGTAGAACTTTGCAACTGATGCCGTTCACCGTCATGTCATAGGTGTAAGGCAAGAGTAAATCGCTCTCTTCGGTTAGCAAATTGACGGACACACTTGCTTGTTGGCACCCTACTGCGATAGGGCCTGGTTGTTGGCATTTGTGACAGACTAACGGTCGTTTTTCTTCAAACTTGGAACTTTTTGGTTCACTCGAGTTGACCGCTTGCACTTGGGAGTGAACATTGTCTGGTTTCGCGTGGTTAGCTTCTTTCGTTCCTTTCTGAAACTTCTTGAATGCTCCCGGCGGTTTCTTTCGCAGTTCTTCCGAACTTTCCATTCTGCGGGAACAGTACTCGTCAGCCAAACTAGCTGCCGTTTGCAACGTCTCCACGTTTGACTTGTCCTGAATCCACAGGCGCATTTGCTCCAGAATAGACGCATAGAATTGCTCTAGCGCGAACACTTCAATCAGACGTTACTTATTCTCGTATGCGTTAGCACTTTTGAGCCATTCTTCCAACAAGCTCATGGACTTATAGGCGAATTCCGAGAATGACTCCCCTTGACTACACCTCGTGTTACGAAACTTCATCCTTAAGGCATCTGTAGACAAGCTGTACCTTCGCCTCAGCTGAAGCTTTACTTTATTGTAGTCGCGGGCATCTTCATCTGGCATTCTCGCGATTACGTCCGCTGCTTCGTTTGGAAGCAATGTCAATAGGCGTTGCGACCAGGTCTCTTCTGCAAGTGCTGCTCTAGTACATGTCCTCTCAAAGTTGACGAGGTACAAAGTGATGTCACTACCAGCCTTAAAAGGTTGCATATATCCGCGCATGTCGAAACTGTCAGTTCGTTCAAGGCTGTGCAGCTGCATCTCTTTTAACTTCAGTTCTACCTCTCGTTCTTTTAGCTGTTGGGAAATTGCCTTCCAACATTCCCCGACTTCGTCGTCGTTCGCTCCGCATTTGGATATTGCTTCAATAATTTCAGGTTTGCGCATCGACTTTTGCACTGGGATACCTAACTCTTCAGCTAGCGACACTAGGTTGGGTTTCGTTAACGATGTGAGGTTCATCATTGCTAATACAAGTGCCCTCTTACACGTGCTACTTATATTAGCAAAGTCAAAATGCCTAGACTACCAAGTAAATGTTGCTAATGCTCCCAATGAAGTCAAGTAAGCCGTGCTTTCACCAAACTGGACGCCAAGGCCACCGCCGACGTGCGCTCCAACCGCCGTCACCGCTGCCACCAGCTGTTACGTATTCGGCGGCTCGACTCCGAGGGCGGCAGGACGACCGGCCCAAGGAACAGACGACCCACGCAGTGCCAGGAAGACAATCACCTTTATTCTTTCAGCGACGCGCTTTTTGTGCGCTACGTAGCCAATCAGGGTGTGGCAAAAATAAAAAGAAAAGATATCGCTGCAAGCGGGGCAATCTTATCTGCAGGCCCCAACGTAGAGTGCGACCAGCACCGCGAATGTTACAGCGGCCAGAGGGGTCTTTCAATGAGGAGAGCCAGCACAGCGCATGGTGGTCCGTTAGCACACAAAATTAGCAGCCGTATAAATAAGGTCGAAATTTCGTAAGGGCCCAGAGTATCGCTAAACACTCTTTCTGTAACAGAGTAGTTTATCTCCGACTTTGTCAGAGTGCGGCTAGCATAATCAACGACGTATTCCTCAAAAGCACTTCTGCGTTAGGCAAGAAACGCCCCAAGGCCGACTCCACTAGCATCTGTGTCGACTTCAGTTGGGGCGGCGGGGTCAAAATGTCGCGGAATAGGAGGAGAGGTGAGCAGAGTCGTGAACGCGTCATCGCATGCTTTCGAACAGGTGGATAGGGCGTTGTCTCCAGCCAGCAGTTGAGTCAAGGGGGCAATGATCATGGCGAAGTTCTTCAGAAAGCAGCGAAAATAGGAGCAGAGGCCGCCGAAACTGCGTAGTGTCTTCAGATCAGTGTGTTTGGGGAACTCCGCAACTGCACGGAGTTTTGCAGGATGCGGAAGCACGCCTTCTTTGGATACGACGTGGCCTAAGACGGAGAGCTTACGAGCAGCAAAGAAGCATTTTTTGATGTTAAGTTGCAGGCCAGCCTTAGACAGACAGCTTAATACCTCTATTAGTCGTTGGAGGTGAGTCGAGAAATCAGGTGAGAAGACAAATACATCATCTAGGTAGCACAAATACGTGTGCCACTTGAGATCGCGCAAAATGCTGTCCATCATACGCTCGAACGTAGTGGGCCCATTACACAGGCCGAATGGCATGACATTAAATTCGTATGGTCCGTACGGTGTTACGAAGGTGGTTTTGGTGCTGTCAGCCTCTGCCATGGGGACTTGCCAATATCCAGACCGCAAATCCAAAGAGGAAAAGAACTCTGCCTCTTGCTAACAGTCAAGAGCATCGTCTGTGCGCGGTAGGGGATATACGTCTTTGCGCGTAATTGTGTTAAGACGTCTGTAATCAACGCAGAAGCGAATAGAACCATCTATCTTTTTTACGAGGACAATAGGCGATGCCCGCGGGCTATGGGATGGCTGAATCACACCACGCCGAACCATATCACTCACTTGTTCGTCGATGACGCGGCGTTCAGAAGCTGAGACACGGTAAGGACGCTGCCGGAGGGGGGCGTGCGAACCGGTGTCGATGCGGTGCGACAGTGTGGTGGTGCGGCCGAGAGAATGTTGATGGCAGTCGAAGGAGGCGGCAAATTCGCGTATCAGGCTGACAAGTTGCGCGCGTTGCGTGGTTGTCAAATCACCGGAGATTGAGGGATGGAAGCACACCAACGGCGGTCGAGGCGCATTGTCGAGCGCGCCGAGGGATGTCGAATGTGCGGCGTTGGGAGCATCGACGAGCATTGAAGAATCCACAGTTTGAGCATAACCGAGGCACTCTCCGCGATGCAAAGTAGTCGGCAGGAAAGACACATTGCACACACACACACCACACCACGACCAGCACTGATGGCGACGACGGCAAAGGGCAACGGAAGGGAACGGCGACTGGCGAACAAGTCACATGGCGTGAATAAGACGGCTGCGTCACGTGCGGATGCGCAAGATACAGAGACGACGGCAGCGGAATGAGGAGGCATATCAGTAACTTCGGCCACAAGCGTTTTTGTAGACGTCACAGGATCTTGGTCCATGGCTGCAGCGGAAGGAAAAGACAACTCCACCTCGTCGCGGGCACAGTCAATGATGGCATTGTTAGACGAAAGGAAATCCCAGCCTAGAACGACATCGTGGGAGCAGGAGGGCAGGACAATGAACTCAATGACATGAAGAGATTCCATTATTACAACACGTTTAGTGCAGGCTCCCAAAGGTTCGACAGGCTGTGCGCTCGCAGTACTCAAATACAGTCCGGAAAGCGTTGTCGTTACTTTTCCTATCCGTCGGCAAAGTCCTGCGCGTAACACCGAGATTGCTGCGCCCGTATCGACCAGTGCGAATGTTGGAATCCTTACGACGTATACCTCAATGACGTTGCGGGGATGATTTCGAGGCCTTGGGTAAATCAAAGGGGACGCAGTTCTCGCCTCGGGAACTGCGAAACTTAGTTTCCCTGAGGCAGAGAGCTTGGCCGGCGTCTCATCGGTGAGATGTAACGGCGGCGTGGGGATAGCCAACGACGAGTAGTGTTGAGAACAGGGGTTTGATTTGGCAGCACAGGGGATTGTAGCTGTTGAGGGGCGTAAGTGCTCATGGGTCGGCGGTAATAATAAGTAGGCTGCATAAGGCGTCGACAAAAGCGGGCAATATGTCCCGGAATACCACAATGGTAGCGAATTGGGCGGTTGTCGGCTGTGCGCCAAGGATTTGGCTGGCGTGGTAGCTGTGGTGCAGGCGGCGAGAAGGGAATCGGTAGCGGTCGCGCAGCAGCTTGCAGAAGTGGACGTGTAGCGAAGGGCGGCCTTGCAGCGACGTCAGCGTATGTCAAGGGCGCCGCGACTGTAGGCGGTGGAATAGCAGCTGGCAGGCACTCAGCGACTTGCTCCTTGATGACGGTCTGTAACCCCCGTGCCAGTGGGGAGTGTGGTTGCGCGTTCGTAAAGGGCACCAGGGAAAGCTGCCGAGCAACTTCTTCTCGCACGAACTCCTTTATCTGGTGCATTATAGGCGACTCGTCAACACCTAGCGTCAACACAGAGGCGAATTCTGAGGGCGGTTGTCGTGTGACAGCTCGCTGCCTTCGAAGTTCGTCGTAACTCTGACACAGCGCAATGACGACAGACACTGTGGTCGGGTTCCGGGCGACCAACATCTGGAAAGCATCGTCCTCAATTCCCTTATGGATATGCCGGATCTTATCAGCTTCTGGCATCGTTGCGTCGACTGTGTTGGACAGATTAACGACGTATTCGATGTAGCTAGTGACATTCTCACCTGGTTACTGGGCGCTTCCGCGCAGGCGTTGTTCGCCCTGAAGTTTACGGACAACCGGACGGCCAAAGACTTCCGTGAAGTCGGTCTTGAACGCCGACCACGTCAGGATGTCGGATTCGTGTTTGCGATACCACAAGTGCGCAACGTGGCTGAAGTAGAAAATTACGTTGTTGAGTTTGGCCGTATCGTCCCAGTGGTTGTGCGCGCTGACACTGTCGTACGAGGTGAGCCAGTTCTCGACGTCATGATCACCGGTATCCGCGTAAATCGCTGGATCCCGCTGACGCTGCAGGTCAGGACAGATGACAGGAGGTGGTACCATGGTGGCAGCTTGTTCGGCTGGATCGTCAGGCATGGTTCGAGAAGGCTGGGCTGGATCGCCTGGCATGGGCCGAGATGGTTGAAGGGTTCGGTTTTGAAGTTCCAGCGTTGATGGATTCAATTCGTACCCACCACCTTCCACCAAATGTCAAGGTGTTTATTGACAGGATTGAGAGGTCGAACTCGGTGCGGCAGTCAGAACCCTGCGAGCAGTCAGGACAAGCCCCGTGCGTAAAAGCACTGGTGATACGCCTGACTGACCGGCAATTCTTCGTCGTATTTCATACGCCGGAGATGCACCTGGCTAACCGGCACTTCTGCTTCGTTACAGTAAAAAGATCGTGCGCAGCGTTGAAATAATCCTCGAGGAGTGACATCACGATTAGTTGTTTTACTGGAAAAGAATTCATTGAACGCGTGAGCGATATCTAAGCGATTAGCGTTCTGTTGCAGCATAACAAATTTTAGATTAATACTAGTTTATTTTAGCTTCCTTTATTAATTTGTTTTGTGTTGCAGTACATGTTGTACGGTGATTTTAATTGTGTGTTAAACATACGTTTTTTTTTACTTTTTGAACAAATGTTTCTTTTGCGCCTACTTTTCAGTAAACTGTTAGCTATAGGCAGTGATTAGCCGAGAAGTTCCTGGGACATTTTACTTCTCTAGAATACTCACTTTACACTGATGGATTGCTGTTGAAAACTCGTAAAATGCGGTATCAGTGTCTGTTTTATTTGTTATGGAGGACAATTCCATTTTCACTATCCGGCCAAAAAACTCTTGTTGGTAAGTATTGTTTTTATGAACGAGCGAACCACATTCGGTGAGTAAGGCTGAAAGCGAAAAAGAGGCAGTTAATGGTCAGAAATGTTTCCTTCAAGAACACTGCAGTCGTCAGGTGTAATAAAATTAGAAAACACGTGGTCGATAGCGGTACTGGAAGATACAGGAGTGCATCGAGCGGGTAGTGTTATAAGCTACTCATATTCATATACATGAAAACAGTAAGTATATTCACTGAGGTATGGATCAGATGCGTCAAGAATGGTTATGTTTATATGCGCGAGATCTCCAACATTCTTATTTTCAAGCGCAATAGTATTAGGGAGTGTTAAGTTCAGCGCATAAGTCTGAAGCTGACGATGATAGCGAACGGTAGATGCCGCCAAGAATAACACTTTTTGGTTGAGAAGATGAATTAGGAACTTCTACCCAAATGAATTCGCAGTTAGTAACGGAAATGACTAGATCATTCCTCAACTTATATTCAAGTATTCAAGGAATGACGAGATGTAGATGTCTACGTCTCCACGCGTTCCAGATAACATGTGACAGTGTTCCGAAACATACGATGGTAAACAAAATAACATGCTGACACGTGCACTTGTTTATATTTCACCGATGGGCGCTTTTCACCCGCCAACAAATGTTAAACGTTATCGCTCGGCGCAGGACACGCATGCATGTGTCGGAAGTTTCTCGGATGTTATGGATGTTTCTATGCGTTGTGAGTTGTCACCGACGCTTATGTAATCAGATTGTATCGGTGACGCGCATTGTATAGTACTTTCTGGAAGAAACGCGGGCACCAGGGATTATCTGGAACTTTCGATGACTTATGTGTAAAAGCCGACGCGTTTCGCCGCTGATCAGATTTCGACAATCGCCGACTGCGTTACCGCTATCGTTGGGGTTCAAGTGCAACTTGCTTTTGTCGGCACAGGCTCGCCCAATAAAAGTCCGTTTCGTCATTCACAGTTTTGCGACTGTTTTCTTTACCGTCGCTACTACGTGACAACTGGTGGGGGTGCTAGTACGTTGTTCCAAGAAAGCCCATGTTGGCCAACTTAGTAACCTTAGCCCAACTTAGCCAAACTTAGCCCAACTTAGTAACCCATGTTGGCACATTCACAGGAATGTTTGTCCAATAATTCCGGCCTTGATGAACGACAGTGCTAATATTGTTTACTGGATGTGCAAAAGGGGCCAGCGTTGGATCTCTAAAAGAACTGTCCAGTAGATATTCGATCCACGCATTTAATCTTAGGCCATGATTCGTCCAGGAATCAGAACGGCATAGCCCATATCGGGACCACGCTGTTAACCTTAGGCCATCATTCGGCCAGGAAGTGCCAATAGGTATCGAACGTTGGTCCGAGCTGACGTGCCGCCTGGGCGACCTTACTTCGATCATCAGTTGAACACCCTGAGCCTGGCTGGAGACATCGTGCCGTTCAGCAAAGGGAGCGACGATGACAAGTTATCCATGTCTATTTTTCGTGGGAGGACGCTGCTGGGACCTGGTTTGAGAACAAAGGGACCACCCTGGTGGCGTGGGACCTATTTCGTGAGAACTTTGTGAGCACCTTCACGAGTGTCGTACGAAAGGAAAGGGCGGAAGTTCTCTTAGAAACCAGAGTGCAATTACCGAACCAGAACATCGCGATCTTCACGGAGGAGATGACTCGCCGCTTCCGCCACGCCGAACCCGACATGTCTGAAGAAAATAAAGTTTGGTTCTTGATGCGTTGTGTCAAAGAGCAACTATACGCCGGATTTAAATGCAACCCACCCAAGACTATCGCAGAATTTGTTTCGGAGGCCACCACGATCGAGAAGACGCTTGAAATGCGCGCCACGTAATACAACAACCCAACACTGGCCGCGAACAACATTGATGTTCAAGCACTTGGCAGCGACGACCTGCGCGAGACTATCAGAGCTGTCATTCGCGAGGAACTGCAGAAGCTCTTTCCCAGGTCGCAGCCTCCAGTGGGATCTATTGCCGACATCGTCAAAGAAGTTCAGCGCTCACTTGGAGTTTCCGATGTGCAGCCGCAATCGCCCCAACCCCAGCCGGAAGCAATGACATATGCCGCCGTCGCCTGCCGTCAAGGTCCCCCTCCGCGCCCGCACCAGGGCCCCGTAACAACGCAGTTCCGTCGTCCTCCGCCATTCGTCGCCCAGCGCAGCTACCCGAGAAAGACGGAAATCTGCCGCGCCCCTGAACACCACCCGCTCTGCTGTCACGGCGGGGAAGCTGCCCATGTCTACCGCCGAAACCCATACTGCGCGATGGGCCTACGAGGGTTCGCCGTCAACGCGCCACGTCCACAGCTTTACAAGCGGCCACGTGACATCGCAAACTACGCCGAAGCTCAAGCGCTAGGTGCCGACGATCTGCGAGAGGCGGTCACAGCGGTCGTACCGGAAGAGCTGCAGACGTTATGCCCAAGGTCGCAGCCTCAGGTTGCCTCGATCGCTGACATAGTTAAAGAAGAGATACAGCAGTCACTGGAAGTGTAAGAAATTCCCCCATTGCCTCAACCATAGCCGGAAGCGATGACCTATGACGCAGTCGCCCGCCGTCAAGGTCGCCCTCAGCGCTCACGCCAGGGCCCTGTAACGCCGCAGTTCCGAAGACCGACATTTGGCGCGCGGTGTGCTATCACTGCGGGGAAGCCAGCCATGTCTACCGCTGGCGCCCATACCGGGAGGTGGGCCCACGAGGGTTCGCCGTCAACGCGCCACGTCCACAGCTTGGCGAGCGGCCATGTGACATCAACGACTACCTCGCCGGAGCCCCCCCCCCCTCCTCTCCCCCCAGTGGCAACCACCACAACCCTAATGCTCACCGTCACCAGGTCGCTACATCTCACCGCATCGCCGGCTCTACGCCGGCCCAGCTCGGGGCCGATCTGCCAGCCCTTAACCGGGAAACTAAAATCAGCAACCAAAGGAGGTACGGCTGCTGTACGACGCAATGCCAAAGATCCTCAGCCGCCGACGAAGAAGAAGATTCCCGAAACATCACGACGAGGTATCAGCGTGCCGCCTGGCAAGAGCCTTGACGACAACACTTCGCCACCGACAGAAGACCTGCCGAGGCGACGTAGCAGTAGCGCAACAAGCCGACGCAGCCGTGATCCGACACGACGATTTAACCGCAACGCCAGACGACGGTCTACTGATCTAGACGTGCTAATCCGTGGTCATAACGCCACCGCTCTCGTCGACACCGGGGCCGACTATTCCGTCTACAGTGGCCCGTTCGCCGCCAATTTGAAGAAGGTAAAAACGGCCTGGCAAGGGTATGATATCTAGACAGCGGGAGGCCACCCAATAACGCCGGCTGGAATCTGCACAGCGCGATTCACAGTTAACAACCACACTTACCCGGGGAGCTTCGCAATCCTGCAGCACTGCTCCAGGGATGTCATTCTAGGCATGGAGTTTCTTAACCAGCACGGTGCAGTCATCATCCAGCGCAGCTACCAGATACAAACATCAGTTACCATGCCTCCAATGTGCTTGAAGAACATGTCACCGTTTCGCTTGCTCCGAAGTGCCTGCTGACATGGAGGGCTTCGTCGAGGGTGATCATCACTTACTGCTCGACTATTAAATTTGCATCGCTAGAGGCATAGCTGAACTACGAAGGGAAAGTAAGAGAGTTGCTCACAAACTTCAGCCACGAATACAAGCACACAAACAAAAGCACCACGGTAGCCTACATCGATGAAAGTGTACAAGCCAGCAGTGCTTTCGCCTTCACAGATTCTTGCGCACCTGCAACGACGACTGTAGTACCTGAACCAGCTTTCGACGTAAATCAGAACCTTCTCAGGCCTAAGAAAGCGCAGCTAAAAGCGTTGCCCCTGCAATACAAAGACTGCTTCTCGTCGTCTTCAAAAATTCGACAAACCCTCGTCGCTCAAGCACCGCATCCTAACCGACGGATATGTCCGCCCACTCCGTTAGAGCCCGTACCAAGTTTCAGCGCGCTACCGCGAGGCCATAAGGCAACAAGTCGACGAAGTGCTACGCGACATCATCCAGTCATCCAAGAGTACGTGGGCGTCCCCGTGCTGTTGGTGAAGAATAAGGATGGAACCCTACGTTTTTCGTCAATTATCGTCGCCTCAACAAAATCACGACGGACGTATAACCTCTCCCACGAATAGACGACGCCTTAGATCGAATCTACAATGCAAAGTATTTTTCGTCGCTCGACTTCAAAACCGGCTACTGGCAAATTGAAGTCGACGAGAGGGACCGGGACAAGGCTGCCTTTATAACACCAGACAGGACTATTCGAGTACAAGGTCATGCCGTTTGGTATTTGATCGGCACCTCTGACTTTCTACTGCGTCATGGTACAGTACTGGCAGGCTTGAAGTGGCAGACTTGCCTTGTCTACTAGGACGACGTCGTTGTGTTTGCCTTAAGCTTCGAAGGAAGCCTCCGGAGCCTTGAAACAGTTCTTCATGCAATCAAGACTTCCGGAATCACGTTGCAGCCAGAAACGTGCCGCTTTGCATGCAAGGAGCTCTTGTTTTTCGATCACTTCATCAACAAGTCTGTAGTGCGCCCTGACCTACAGAAAGCTGCGGCCATCACCGACTTTCCTCCACCCGCCGACAAGAAGGGAGTGCGTAGATTTCTTGGACTCTGCGCCTATTACAGGCGCTTCGTCAAGGACTTTTCACGGATCGCCGAGCCACTGACATAACTCACGAAGGCCGACGTCGAGTTCAAGTGCAAGCCGCCGCAAGTCTAAGCATTCGAAGAACTGAAGCGACGCCTACATTCGTCGCCAATACTTGCGCATTTTTACGAAAACGCCGATACCGAAGTCCACCTCGACTCAAGCAGCGTAGGACTCGGCGCCGTGCTTGTGCAGAGGACTGGCGGAATCGTTGTGGCCCCTGAAACAAATTCTGTGAAAGTCTTGGGCGGGTTGCGTATCAATCCGGTGAACCGTTGCTCTTTGCACCAAGAACCGAACTTTCTTTTATTCAGACATGTCGAGGTTGGCGTGGCGGAAGAGGCAAGTCATCTCCTCCGTGAAGATCGCGATGTTCTCGTTCGGCAATTGCGCTCTGGTTTCTTAGAGAACTTCGGCCCTTTCCTTTCGTATGACCCTCCTGAAGGTCTGCACGAAGTTCTCACGAAATAGGTCCCACGTCACTCTCGTAAGTCTCCAGCCATGTTTCAGGGTCTTCAGCCGATGATCCACGGAAAGTCGGTGGCTCCTGAGGTTGTTGCAGCATGATGGGGTACGCTGGGGCTGCAATTGGGGTCGTTCACTTGGCCTTGATCGCCGTGGTCTTCTCGGGAAGAAGTCCGTACTCCGGCAGAAGCCCTTGCTATCTACGACTAGCTCGCTGGTGCTTGGCGACGTTGGTGTTGTCCTCCGGTTTCGGGCTTAGATCGCGGCTTTGCGGGGGCGTTCGGTGCATGAATGCACTAGCACCTCCACCAGATCTCACGTAGTAGTGACGGTGAAGAAACCGGTTGAGAAACTGTGAATGACAAAAAGGAATTTTCATTAGGCGAACCTGTGCCCACAAAAGCAAGGATGCACTCGAAACACAACGATAGCGGCGAGCACTGTCGGCGACCATAGGAATCTGATCAGCGGCGAAATGGGTCGTCTTTATACATGATTGAAAGTTCCAGAGTAATCCCTAGTGCGCGTGTGTCTTCCAGAAAATACTCGATAATTCGTGTCGCTCATACAATCAGATTACATAAGCGTCGGGGGCAACAGACAACGGATAGAAGCATCGACAACGTTCGAGGAACTTACGATACATGCTGGCGCGTCTTGCGCGGAGCGATAACGTTTAACATTTGTTAGCCGGTGAAAAGCGGTTATTGATGAAAGATATAGAAGTGCACGTGACACAGCCAAAGATAGCCACGTTTCGGACAGAGAATGAAGGAAATCCCATCATGACGCTTTATATGGCTTCGATCATTGAAATGGATTCCTGACAAGTAGCCATCTTGAAAAAAAGTTTTAAGATTTTTAAAGAAAAATTATGAGGCCATGATAGCATTGTTTTCGGTGCCGCGAGAAAAGCCATGTCAACTATCGGAAGATGTCGATGTCGGCATCCGTCGATATACAGAAAGCCCGACTTTCACTAGTTTGCCTCACCTTGATCTGAGAATTGGTAGTCCACAGGTATTGTCATTTCGTTTCTTTTTTGAGTGACGGTGCTCTGGCAAAAATCCTTTTGCTTTGAGGGGTCAAAGGGTCTTTTGCAAAGACAGCATTATTTCGTGGTCCAGTGAATCCGAGGTCGGTCGTGTTAAGCCAGGCCATACGCGCTTTGCTGCGGAACTCTTGTTTCTTTTCGCGCGGACAGATCCGGGCAATGATATTCTTATGGCCGCTAGCCTTGGTTGGCACACAATAAACAACGTCGATGTCCGGGTCATTGAAACCGCAATTTATCCTTGTAGCTATTGCTTTCACGATGTCATTACAGTTCTCTCTTTTTAAACACAGATCTCCCATCAGTTGAACATTCTTCAATCGTGAGTACTGGCCTAACTCGGCTACACGCTTTGTGCGGACCTCACGTTTTTTGTTAGAGCTTTGTAAGACAACGAAGACTGGATTTTGCCATCCTAAGCTCTTCTGCGAGAGCGTTTAGCACGCTCAAGCCCGAGACTAAGCTCTAAACCTCGTACTTCAGCGCTATAAAATTATGACCGGATGCTTCCAATTTTGCTTGGTCACTATCCGCAAGCTTGCTTCCGAGTTTATCAATTCTGTTCTCGGACTAGACTTCGAGCTCTGCGACTCGTTTAGCAAGTTCCGCCGTCGTAGGCATTGTTACATGTTGGTATAAATAGTGTACAGTTAATCACAACTACATTCAAGGTAAGGAAACGGTCACCAACATGTAAAAACAAGAACGACGCTTAAGACACTTGCTCAGGCTGCCGCAACCACTGCTGCTCAATGCAGCCCACGGTGTAAGATATATACTCTTTAGGTGAGGACACTCGTGAGACGCGTTCGACCAGATAAAGTAGCAAAGGCGCTCGCCGATCGGCTCGGTGAAAGCAGCTGATACCTATCGGCAGTACGACGCAACTTCAACACAGAAAACTTTTTATTGGTTTAATCTCCCGTTGGTATAGGCACCGGCGCTTCGCGGGAAATCCGAAATGATTGAGTGACGTGCGAAAGTAGATCACCGGGGAGAGGGGAGAACTGGGGGAGAGGGAATGCGCGCGTTCCTTGTCCGCGCCAACTCTCGCCTGCGTTCTAACTGAAGTTGCGTAGTTCCGCCGATAGGTTTCCGCTGCCGTCACCGCCCCAATAGACGCACGCCGTCGCTACTTTATATGGTCGATCGCGTCTAGCAAGCAAGCCGAGGAGTGTCCCCCACCTCAAGAGCATATATCGTATACCCCTGACACACGGGCACTCTAATGGCACACTCGCGGGTGGTTATGTTGGAGCGCTCTGGCAGGGCTATTAAAATCGCGAAAAACGGCTTTAACGCTGTATTAAGAAAATAACCGGGTGTGGTAGTGATCATCAGGCTTCATTATCATCAGTGAAGGCATTTCTTGCTAGCGCGAACGCTCAGTTGCTCTTTGACGTAAATTTTGTAGCGCTGTCCGGGTGATCTGAAACGACCACCCGAATATGCCATAAAGTGCTTTAGGTAAGGGGACATCTACCGGAAGGGCCTTCAAGCGCAGTGACACATGACAAAGTTGTATTTAACTTCCGTCAAAGTTCCTTTGCGGGAAAGAAGATCGGGCATCTACTTTTCGAGCGGAAAGGTGTACTCTCGCATACAGCGCCCACTACTCATCAATAGACGAAAACGTGTTATATAACTACGGTGCCCCGTAAGTATTTTTTTTACCTTGGAAAATGTTTAAATTTTTAGTGGTAATGCGATTTGTCGCACAGTGAAGATTTACCCTAGCTATACTCTCAAACGCTCGCACCACTTCGCTCGCGCCGCCATGTTGAATTCTGACTATGCGCATTATCATCAAAAAATGGAAAAAAAATTGTTTGTAGGTTCTACAATCCCTACATATAATCTACATGCGCAGCTTTTTGTAAATGTTCTCTCTCTTGCTTCTTCCACCCCCCCCCCCCCCCCGCGTTCATCTGAGGAACCACCTAAAGAAGTTAGTGCGACGCCGTGTGTCATCGGCGCTACTCCTTTCTGCAAAGACTACTTCGGAGTAACAAAAAGGGTTTCCTGCAAAGGACTTTACTTTTGCCCGTGTGTCAGGGGTATAACACCGTGGTGCAGCCGAATCATTGCCGCCGACGCCTTTTAAGTGATCAGCTAGCAAGGAATACGCGCAGCTGATCGGCGCAGGTAGCCATACGATTGAGCCTGGTGATTACGCCGGCACATGAAGTTCGTTGAGGCAGCGGTGCTGTGTGCCAGCCCGAAGGTCAAGGAGTAGCACCTTGAGGTAAAGCGTCTCTTGCAATCCGCGGTTCACTTTCTCGGACCTGTAAAGGCAAGAACGGTGCTTAGACGCCTGCCCGATCTGCCGCAACCACTGCTGCTAAGTGAAACCAAATCGTGGCCGCTTACGCCGTTAAAGTTATCAGCCAGCAAGGAATCCACACAGCTGGGGAGGTGTTCTGTAAGAGTCCACCTAGTGCACATGTTCATTTCGTCTGCTGTTGAAGTTCTGATTGGCTGGGCTTGGGTGCGCTTTAGCAGATGCCACGCGCCACAGCCAATCAGCAGTTCAGCAACAGACAAAATGAACATGTCCACTAGGTGGACTCTTACAAAATACCTCCCCAGATTGGTGCAGGTAGCCACGCGATTGAGCTGGCGAGGAATCCACGCAAGTGATCGGCGCAGGTAGCTAGGCGACTGAGCCACCTGGTTATGCCGGCACGTGAAGTTCGTTGAGGCAGCGGTGATGTGAGTCGGTCCAAAGGCCGAGGGGTAGCTCTTTGAGGTAAGGCATCTCTTGCAATCCGCGGTCCCCTTTCTCGAACCTGTAAAGGCAAGAACGACTCTTAGACACCTGCCCAAGCTTCTGCAGCCACTGCTGCTAAGATGTTCCAATTCACGGCTCATGATTACCAAGAGAAGTTTCGGAAAGCATGAGCAGCAGATGGCGAACCAGAATGACAGCAGCAGCAATTGCGGGTTATATGGATCATTGGATTGAGCTCGCTAACGTTTCTAAAACTTATGAAGCTCTGTAGAATCACATGATCTCTGAGCAGTCTCGGCGCTGTTGTCAACCGAAGCTTGTCATTTTTTTTTTGTGAGCGAGAGCGCAAATCTTTTGACGTATTCTCTAGCATGACGGATTGCTTTCTCGAAGCCCAGAATTTGCCGAACGCAGGAAAAGGTCTCGATAACACAAATGATTTCGGTGGGAATAACGTTGAAGCTTCTAGGAAACCACAGCTCAAGTGGATAATGTGGCCTCGTCTTGGACATTTGGCTCCTGACTGCCTCAACCCACTTAAGCATTTTCTAAAGTGTAAGCTGTGTGGCAAAGCGCGACATACAGCCTAAAATTGCCGTAATTAGTACGGGGATAACAAACCGAGTTCTGCCTGATCACTCGCCGAATCTCAACCAGTTCTGACTCGTCCAGTCAAAGCATCATAGCGCCTAGGAAAGAAGACTCGCCGATCAAATCTCATCGACGACGAGAACGCTGGGTATGCAGTGCTCTTCCTAATTGACGGGATGTCAGTGGTTGAAGGGCGATTGTTAGGCAAAAGGCACGATTAATACGAGGTACCGGTTGTAATACCGGAGTCGGCATGACGAGAACCTACCTGGTATTGTGAGCAGTGTTGTTAGGAATTTAATTGCAACACTATATTCACTACTGGTTGAACTTGAGGATAGATCGCGACGGGACAACTTGATCTCTTGCGGGCTTCTTAATAGTTTGGCGGAAACCTGGGCACCGTTCGAGTGCAATGTTGGGGAGTCGCTCACGCATATTGTAAATCTTACATTTCCCGATGAGAACATTTCTGGCGCACACCGTCTGGGCACGCGCGTCTTAGGCAAACACGGCCAATAATATTAAAACTTGTTTCTCAAAACTTAGGGAGAGCATGCTTTCGCAGTGTATAGGCATATCTGCCACTGAGGACTTTTGCCGAGGTACACGTCAATGTCTAAAGAACCTAATTGAATTCAGCAAAAATAGCGGCCAACAACGGCTCCAGAGATCACCGGAAGCCGCCGTTCCCGCGTTATAGACAAGGCTGCTCACATCTGTCGTGTATTGTCCCACTACAGAACAGTTTTGCGAACTTCATTCAGCCATGGCTCCTGTCACTAACAATAGCGACCGTTCTTCCACATGTATACTAGCATTACACATACAGCGCCATCATAGCTTATTACTAACCCAAGTCGTAAAGAGGTCTCTGTCTTCTATTCTAACATGCGAATAAACGCGAATCTTTGTACAGAGGTCCACACACATGTCTAGAACGCACTCGCGAGAGCCAAAGCAGCCACGAAAGCTTAAGCCGACCACCAGGTCGAGAGAAATCAATGGAGACTGTAAATTTAGTCACGCAAGCTCACACACAGCCTCACGCAGTCCTGTGAACATGATTCATGCGTTGTAGAGATGTGCGTTGACCTCTGTACTCTCCAGTAGACACGTGTTCAGCGGACATAGTCATCCTTACTGAAACGTGGCTCTTGAATCAGATTGCTAATCACAAAATTTTTGAATGCGAAAGCAGCTATGAATTTTTCCATTGAGACCGCGCGTAGCGGAGAGGCGGCGGAGTGCTTATAGCCGTCCGTCATACCCTATCTTGCCGCGAGATAACTATTTCTACTCATTTCGAGTTTGTCTGCGCTCGAGTACCTATCGATCACAAAGATTCTATCTTTAGTGCTTGTTACCGGTCACCTAGTGTTCAGCTAACACATTTTGCAATGAACTTTCCGACATTTTAAGCAACTTGACATAAGTTTTCTTCATGCCCTTTTTTCTTAGTTGGTGGTTTTAACTTTCCGGGGATTGACTGCAAAACCGAAGCTACAGTTATGAAGGATGGCTTTGAGTGCCTTGCATTAATTAATCTATGTCATGGTTTTAACCGCACGCAACTTGTCACTAAAGCGACACCAAGTTCTTGTCATTCAGCCACCGTGTTGGACCTCATTTTAAGAACCCCTAACCTCAATCCAAGTAATCAACATTTTCCTGGCATATCTGATCACTGCATTCCACTTCTCGACTTACGCGCTAGCAATCCTTCGGCGAAATCATCCAAAATTATTGGTGTTTATAAGACTGCTGATGTCTTCTCTATTATTTCTGAATTATCATACTTCATTAGCGAATATCTACCGCGTTTGTACAATCACACGGTAGGGCCAAACTGGGTGTTGCTTAAAGATAAAATAACATCTAACGGCCCGTCATATTCCACTGAAGCATGTTACAACTCAATCTCGGGCACCTTGGTTTAACGTGCAACGTTTACTAAATAAAAAGAAAACGTTATTTAGATGCACAAAAAGATCAGGCAAAAGGCTCGTGATGGTTTGCTTACACTATGCATATAACGAGTACAAACAAGCTATAACACACGCTAAAGATGACTTTTATCGAAACACACTAGCAACACTTCTACGCGACAATCCTCGAAAATTTGTATGCGCAGTCAATAGCAAAAATGAAATTTTCATTGAGCTTTGTGATGTGAGTGGTGTTCCTTTAAATAACAAGGATTGTGGTGACGTATTAAATAATGCATTTATCTCGTTTTCTTTTTCGCATAATAATCCTGCTTTATGTCCTGATATGGAAACTCAGGTTTTTTTTCTTATGTATCCTGTTGTGTTTTATTCTACTGATATTTCTCGTTTAACTAAAAACCTAAATGTCGCTAGCTGTGCTGGCTCTGACGGTATTAATTAGAAGTTTTTCAAATGTACATTAGTGTATTCATCATTGATTCTTTGCGAGATTTCTCAGTCATTCCAAAGTTGCACCATACTTGAAGGTGGGGAGAGTCGTTCCTTTGTCCAAATCAGGTGTTTCTCATTCTACACTAAACAAGAGACATATCATATACCATGCAAGTTCATGGAACACGTCATCTATTGACATGTGGTATGTTTTCTTGAATCTAACTTATTTTTGTCTACTTGTCACCATGGCTTTAGAAAATCTTTTTTATCTGAAAAAGATTTTGTTAATTACAAACGACTTATTACAAGCTCTTGTTAATGATTTTTTTCGACTGTATTTTTCTAGATTTATATACTTAGTCTCGCATCACCGGTTTTAGTACCGCTACTCTTTCTTATATCCATCAACTATCTTTCTACCCAAATTTATTCTTCTTGAATAAAAATTTTTGGTGATGATTGTGTCATACGCCACATAAATTATAACCTTTAGCTGTCACCGTACTGCACTACAGACTGACCTTGATAGTATTTCCCGCTGTGGTTCCGATGTGCTAATGAACCTAATATTACTAAGTGCAAAAGCATGCGCGTTTCCCGACTGCCTTACAGAACTAATCCTGCTGATTACACTTTTAATAACACAACCCTAACCGCCGTGACTTCTTAAAAATATGTTGGCCTGATTATAGCCCAGAATCTACGGTGGACTTTGCATGTAAACTATAGTATCAACAAGCTAATCGCAAGAGAGTAGCTAAATAAATACACAAATAACTAAATCATCAGATGGGAACTCGTTTCTAAGGTGTACATAACCTGAAAAACAAGCCATGTTATTCTTCTGGACTGCTCAACGAGCTACCTGCCTAAAGCTGTCATACAAGTAAACACGCCGTGGTTTACAGGCAACAGTGGCATGTATGGATGAGCCTCCTACGACTTTGTTCTGGAAAATATTCCAGGCGTCAGAGGACCATACGACCCGGATTCTGTGTAGAAGCACGCCATTGTTCCCAATGAAGATTAGGAACAGACGATGAAAACCAAGTTGACCAAGACACCTATGAAGCATCAGCATATTTCAAGCGCAGCTAAAGCCAAAACTCAAGAGCAACGCAAGATAAGATTCGTCCCTTGTGCGTCCCAACAATTATCTTTCGTGGCTTCAGAAAAATCGGAAAGTACAACATAAAGCACAACCTGCACACATGATAGTGTCGGATTGTAATTTGAATATACGAGAAAACATAATTCTGTTCCGCGGAAACTCAAAACACGAACACCTTTTTCAGCCTTTCTACCATTCAATATGCGGCGCGGCCCGCTCGGTTCCTAGCAACACCATCCACATGGCGCTCACCTCTGCGCAATGGCAATGAAATTAGGCAATATAATAACAAGAGCTTGGTGGCGCAACCCACTGCCCCGTTCCAAAGGGAATGCTCATGCATAGCTTTCATTCCATTCCACGGCGCACGGAGGCGATGGTGGAGAAAAAAAAAAGAAAGCTGCGGTTGCCGGGAAGTGTGAGAAGCAGTCAGGGATGTTTGAATGCTATCGCGTTTCACTCTTAAAGGCGAAGCTTAAGCGTCCTCTAAAATTCTTTTACGTGTGTTTAATGTAGGAGTAAACAAGCTTATAAAAAATCGCTAGTGCGTAGACTAGGTCCACAAAAAGTATGCTGCGTAGCATCAGCAAGACTGCCATAATGTAGCGATTCCTTTCCCTTCATTTTATATTGCGTTCTTCCACTGCACGTGGAAAGCCAATCATGATAACATATCCAGAACGCTACCCTTGCTAAGAACGTACTAGAAAGATAAGAATACACCTCTCTTTGGGTGCATCACACCGCGCTGGCGACGTCGACATCACGCTGTGACGTCACCGGGGCGTGTGCAGTCACCCTGGTTGGCAAAACACAGCCGCCACCGGCTTTCTGTCTGGTGCAGTCGCACTGTGCTTGATATAGGTGCGCGCCACGTGGGCGCGTGTTTCGTTTGTGTTTTTTTAAGTGCACCCTAATTCACAATCCTTTGCAGCCAGATTAGCAGTATTGTATGCCGGAGGCCAATCGAGGTGTGCTAAACTGCGTGAACGATATCTGGCGACGCTGGCCTTTTCAACAGCGGAGCTGTTTAAGCCGAGCGTTACTCCCTAACCTGCGAACAGAAAATGTGAGCCGATCCTGGCGGTTGTGTAGAAAGGGTCCAACCGCAATGGCATATACCCCTGTGAACAAGCGAAGCTGAGCCTTGCTAAGTCTAGATAAGCATGGTTGGGGATACTTAAGCTTAGTCAGTCATCAATAGCCAATCGATAGTCAATTAATAGCTCATTGATAATCGATCAATTATCAATAAATTTCTGAAAATTGCTGGGGATGACTTGGTAGTGCTTAGCCTGGCCCAAATACGTGGCCAATAACTTGCGATAGCCAATCGATAACTGAACTTGGCGCTATAATAACATAGTCAGAGGAAAGGTAGACAAAGGGAAGCGCTATTCACAACTGTTTATAGGAAGGAAAGGACTGTACATTATATATAACTCAGGAGACTTGGCGGTCGTGCGAAGCTCTGTTATATATATACCTCTTGTCACGCATGCGCATACCGAACAAAAATACGTGTACGTCACAGGCGGTTGCGCAAGAAGTCAAATTTTACTTATTTTATTATTTATTTTTTATTTGGTACATACTGGCGGCCTGAATGTCAGGCCTTGGGCAGGAGTGGGTATGAAATAATACAAGAATAGGTGAAACAATGCAAGGATACAGCAATTCCGTATCAATAGCATGCTAACGCTGCGCATAACAGCACTCGGCACTGCGCATAACAAAGTGAGCACACAAAGTCACAGCTCATTTATGCAAAACAAGAAACAATACAAGAATAAGTTAAATACGAGGATACAAAATTTCCGTACCAACAGCATTCTAACGTTGCGCGTGACGTGTGACAGCACTCGGCACTGCGCATGACAAAGCCGTATTCGATATAGCAGCTGTTCAAAAAAAAAAAAAAAAAGAACGAACGCACATGAATGAACACGCATGACAAATACGCATGATAAATAGAAGGCAAGTAATTATCGCAAACGTTCAAGCGCGCACATGAAAGAAGAAATAGTGGGGTTTTCGACCACCTCAGCGGGCAGGTCGTTCCAGTTACGGATTGTACGCGGGAAGAACGAGTTTTTAAGAGGATTTGTTTTGGCCAAATATTCACTGACTTTCTTAGAGTGGAAGGATCGAGTTTGCCGTCGCTGTACTGGTTGAAAGTATAAATTCTTCTCTATTCCTAATTTGTCATGATACAATAAATAGAACAGTTTTAGTCTATCACGATACCGCCTTCTCTCCAAGCTCTCCAAGTTGGCTGTCTGCAAAAGGGCTGTAGGGGATGTTTTCCAACTGTAAGAGTTATAAATAAATCTGGCCGATTTCCTCTGTACTTTCTCGAGTTTTCGGATGTTTGTTTGTATATGGGGGTCCCAAACTACTGCCGCGTATTCGAGGATCGGTCTTACATAAGTTTTATAGGCCAAGAGTTTAATTTCTGCCGTTGATCTACCTAAAGATCTGCGTAAGTATCCTAAGCGTTGCATAGCTCTCCTAACTATATAGGTCACGTGATCATTCCAACGAAGATAATGAGTAATTAGTAGCCCAAGATACTAATAACTCGTTACTTCAGATAGAATGGTGCCATTGAGGACGTACGTGAACTTAAGGGTTTGAACCTTACGTGTTACTTGCATTGCCACTGTTTTCTTGGTGTTAATACTCATTTGCCACGTGGAGCACCACGTGTGTATGCAATTTAATGCGTTGTTTAATAATTCCTGATCTTCCGGAGTGCGGATTTCTTTATAAATAATGCAGTCATCAGCGAAAAGCCGTGCTACAACAGGAAGATCCCTAACCAAATCGTTTATAAAAATCAAAAACAATAAAGGTCCTAGTACAGAACCCTGAGGGATTCCAGATTGCACAGGGGCAGATTTAGAAGTTGTGTGGCCAACGGCGACTGCCTGGGATCTGTAGGATAAGTAGGCTGCAAACCATGCGAGTAACGAATCGTTCTTAAGTATTGGTCTTAATTTTGAGAGCAGCTTAGGATGAGACACGCGGTCAAAAGCTTTCTCGAAGTCTAAAAATATGATATCAATTTGACTGGATTTATCGATAGCCAACGTAAGGTCATGAATAGTTTCGAGTAGCTGAGTAATGGTAGACATACCTCGGCGAAAGCCATGCTGACGGTTGTCAATTATGTCATTCTGTTCGAGAAATGTCGATAGGTGTTTGGATATGATATGCTCAAGGATTTTAGCACAAATGCAGAGCAAGGAAATAGGCCTATACGACGACACAAGTGGCTTATCGTCTGCCTTTGGAATGGGAGTAATGATGGATTGTTTCCAATCGTTGGGTAGTTCAGCGCTGGCGAGTGATTTTCTAAATATTAGACAGGTATTTTGAGCACCATTCAGCGTATCGGTAGAGAAAGACAGTAGGAATACCGTCAACACCAGGCGACTTTTTGATATCCAAGTTAAGCAGGAGCGAAAAGACGCCTTCTTCGCTTATATGAACATCGTCAATAGGTGGTTTGTCGTCGAAACCAGGGAAGGATGGAACGTTGCTGTCGTCACTGGTAAAAACCGAGCAAAAGTAATCATTGAATGCATCAGCGATTAACGCCTGGTCAGTCACAGCGATATCTTGCAAAATAAGACTGATGGGTTGTTTTTTCATGGGGGATAGATAACGCCAGAACTTGTGCAGCGAGGAAACAAGAAACCCTTTTAAGCGAACGGTTTGATAGTGGTCTTTCGCCTTTTTAATGGCGTCTTTCAAATTTACACGTAACTGAGACAGCATATCAACGGTAGACGATGAAGGGCGTAGTTGATGCTTTTTTCGAGCCTTTTTAACTCTGCGCCCCAGACGAACAACCTCCCGCGTCATCCAGGGGTTAGAAGAGCGTTTCACGTAGCGTTTTGTCGGAACGAAGTTGTGTATGCACAGATTAACCAGATTTTTGAAGCGGTTCCACAAAGTGTCGACAGAGGCGTTATTTTGATACTCAGAAACGAAATTCGAAAGGGAACAGTCCAGGGCATCTAAGATTTCTGAATCGTTGGCGCGTGCAAACAAAGGAACGAGTTTTTCTTCGCGTTTTTCCTTGGAGACAGGATTAAGTTTCATTGTCAGGCACACTGTTTTATGGTCAGATATTCCATCAAAAATGCTGACAATTGGATGGCGAGAGAGAGTTTTTGAATTGGCGAGGAACAAATCTAAAGTTCATGAACATCCGCCCTAAACTCGTGTAGGCAGCTTGACCAACTGTGACAGATCGTGAAGCAGAATGATATCGACAAGATGTTGGGCCGTTGGTGAAAGTGCCTCGGGAAAATCATCTGACCAATTCACATCAGGGACATTGAAGTCGCCGGCTAGCAAAACGTAACCCGAGTGATTCCTATGTCTACACAAAAACTCGTTTAGGCTTTCCAAGAAATTGCTGCCAGCTGTTGGAGGGCGATAGAAGGCTCCGATGATTAAACTCGAATTATGCAAATTGGCCTTCAAGATAACGCATTCAATTCCTGCAATATCAGGTAACCGAGACACAGTTAATGACTCATCGAAAATTATTGCAACACCACCGCCTCTGGAATCTCGGTCCTTTCTGTATATGCCGTAACCTGTAGGAGTAATCTCGAAATCGGCAATGTCCTGATGTAACCATGTCTCGGTGATAACTGTGAAGTGTGGTTTGTGTGCAATAATGAGACTTTCAAGGTCGGCCCTTTTGTTAACAATGCTTCTAGCATTTACATTAAGGCAACAGAATGTTGTGAGATTCGCGGGTCATGGCGTCTGGTCGTGGGGGGGGGGGGGGTGCTTCCCTGAAGGCACGTACTCTTTGCATTTTGGAACAGTCCCATTGAAACACATCATTGCCAATTTTTATTGTGTTGTAGACGAGTTTTACTTTGCCACCCTATCTTCTAATGTCAGCAGTGCTATCCCAGAGTTTCTTCCTAATTGACTTAGTGGTTGCAGAAAAGTCTTCCGATATGGATATGTTCTTTCTCTTTAGCTTGAAGCTGTTTCTCAACACGTTTACTTTTTCTCGGTAGTCAATTAGCTTCAATATTATTGGTCGTGGTTTGTTCAACCTTTTCCTGCCAAACCTATGTATTCGCTCAACCGAAGATACCTGAACACTGAGCGTGTTCATAAATAAGTCAGTAACCACAGTATCTGTCAGGGATGCCATGGTTTCTTCTGTACACTCAGGGATGCCAAAAGGAATAAGATTATTTCTGCGGCTTCTGTCTTCCATATCCACTAATCTTCTCTCCAAATCTTGTATAGCTTTCTCTAGACAACAAACCTTCGCCCCCACTTCCTTCGCTATTGCCACAGATGCCTCGACCTCCTTTAGTTTAGCTTCGATGTTGTCGAATCTTTGATGAATGCTCTTTTGACCATCAATAAGCTGTTTTAGCAACTGTTCCGTAGTGGGGCCTGGGTTGGGTTCGATGTCACCACACAACATGAGCAGTGAAATTAAATTTTTTTGCACATACAAACAAAGGCAAAAAACACTATGGGGGCACGTCAGCTGGACTAGGCAACGATTACTCGTTTTAGTCGTAGAACAACTGTTACTGACCTGCGTAAAAAGCAGCAGCGGGTTTAGCATGATCCGGACGGGAGGCCAGCTGACGTGCCCACTGAAGTGATCCCTTAGCGGCGAGCTTCTTATAAAGGCAGGCGCCGAAGAACATGAAGGCGGTGTCATCCACATGAGCCGATATCCGGGCGTATCAGGTGCGCAAGTGCTGTCTATGGCGGCGCGAAGAAACGGCCATGAAGGATCCTTGTCCACAGCGGTTGCTCCCGTTGTCTTTAGGAGCAAAATCTGCGTAAAAAGCAGCAGCGAGTTTAGCATGATCCGGACGGGAGGCCAGCTGACGTGCCCACTGAAGTGATCCCTTAGCGGCGAGCTTCTTATAAAGGCAGGCGCCGAAGAACATGAAGGCGGTGTCATCCACATGAGCCGATATCCGGGCGTATCAGGTGCGCAAGCGCTGTCTATGGCGGCGCGAAGAAACGGCCATGAAGGATCCTTGTCCACAGCGGTTGCTCCCGTTGTCTTTAGGAGCAAAATCTGCGTAAAAAGCAGCAGCGGGTTTAGCATGATCCGGACGGGAGGCCAGCTGACGTACCCACTCATCATCAAATTCAGCATCAAGTAATGATATAGACGGTTCCCTTATAAATCGATGTCTGATCTCTGAAAAAGAAGGCCTCCAGTGCAAGTCGAGAAGAGGCATTGATGCTCTTGCCGAGAATAGTAGTCTTATAAAATCGAGCGTCACACCCACACGCGGTAACATGGGCCACCAAATGTGCGCCCTCATCCTCCTTTTTGTAAATTTTTTGCGCATGTTCCCTTAAGCGGTCATTCACGCAACGTTCGGTTTGGGCGATATACAACTGCCCACAAGGGTGCAAGGGGATGGCATACACAACCCCGCTGGAGCACTTGACAAAGGGCTTCGCATGCCTAGTGCGGCAGCCCCACCTGCTCTCACAGCAAACTCGAGAGCACACCTTCGAAAGCTTATTGGGCGCAGAAAAAACAAGAGGTATACCATGGCGGTTAGAAACCTTTTTAAGGTCGTGTGACACTTTGTGTACATAGGGTATAACCTCCGGCTTCAACTTCGGTCGTTCGACCTCTGCTCTTGGCCTTTGTGGTCCAAGCTTTACTATTAGCAATAGAGACTCGGCTATCGCGGTGACCACCGTCAAAGGGAAACCCGCTGCCAAAAGGCGACCTACTTGGTTAGAGAAACTAGACCGCATTTGGTGCCTGCACGATTTTCGCAGAGCTGATTCCAAGCGCAAACTGCCTACTGCTCGCTTGACCACCTTGGGATGTGTGGAATCAAAACGCAGTTATTGTTTCAGCGCACCCAGTTGATACGCCCAGCAGACATGACCAACACCAAAGGACAGCTCTAAATCTAGGAACTGGAGGCCTGTGGCGTCAGGGAGTTCGCTCGTAAAAACGAGCCCTTGGCCTTCGTTGTTAAAAGCGTCTAAAATGGTTGCAGGGAATGTAACGGCACCATTTTTGTTTAAAATCACTAAAAAATCATCAACATACCTAAAGACCTTTAAAACTTGCCCCCCATTAAATACATGCTCCAAGGACCTGTCAACAAAAGACAAAAAAAAATGTCGGAGAAGCGTCACATGAGCCTATACAGACTTCCCGGCGTTGCAGATATGGCTGCTCGTTGAAAAGAATAAAAGTCAAGCTTAAATAAAACTCTAGTAATGCTAAAAAGTTGTCCACTTACAGGCCCGCTGAGTTCTGGAAGTCTACGCCATCATCATACTCAATACATTACTTTGAAGAAACGAGAAGCTTATCCTGAAGAAATGAGTAGTGTAAGGGGGTTTATTTACAAGCAGGGGCTATACGTAACAACAGCCTTGGTCCAAGAGCGTCGGTCACTGTCTCGCGCTCTCCGGGCGGCTGGGCTTCGTCATCCTCTCTGAATGGCTGCGGACTCTATTCCCCACTACATTGGCCCCGGCGACGAAGAGGAGCCATCCTGGCGACTCAAGGTGAGGCAAGCACCAGAGGGTCGTAGTAGGGCTTTAAGCGGCCCACGTGGACTGTTTCACGACCACGGCAGCGTCTGTCGGTGGGAGGTGTCACAGGCTCGACGACGTAGTTCATCGGCGATGTGCATTCAACGATCCGGTAGGGACCGTAATACTTCGCTGCAAACTTGCGGGAGAGACCAGGGGTGGGGCACGGAATTTAAAGCCACACGAACGAGCCAACAGGGAAGGTAGGGTAGGTTCAGCCGGGTCAAGGCGCTCTTTTTGAAGACCTTGGGTCACGGATGTAAATGAGCGTGAGAGTTGGCGGCACTCTTCGGCACATTGAGCAAGTTCTGAGACTGGGCGGTATTCGGATGCATCCGGGCGGTACGGAAGTATAGTGTCCAGTATGGAAGATGGCTCACATCCGTATAGTAAAAAGAAGGGCGAAAATCCAGTGGTGGCTTGCGTGGCAGTGTTGTATGCATATGTCACAAAAGGAAGCACCAAGTCACAATAAGAATGGTCGGAGGCTATGTACATGGATAGCATATCACCGAGTGTTTGGTTAAAGCGCTCCGTCAAGCCATTAGTTTGCGGATGATAACTTGTAGTGGTGCGATGAATGATGTTGCACTCACTGAGAAGCTCTTGGATGACTTGAGAAAGAAACACACGCCCTCAGTCACTAAGCAGCTCGCGTGGCGCACCATGGCGAAGAACGAAGCGGCACAAGACGAACAACGCAACATCGCGAACTGAAGCTGTTGCAAGACCGGCGGTTTCGGCATATCGAGTAAGATGGTCGACGGCCACAATAATCTACCGATTGCCCGCAGGAGTAGAAGGAAGTGGTCCGTACAGGTCTATGCCGATTCTGTCAAACGGGTGAGCGGGACACGGCAAAGGTTGTAATGGCCCAGGTGTGTGACAGGTTGTTTTCCGGCGTTGACACTCAATGCAGGAACGAATGTACTTGCGGACGTATGTGTACATTCCACGCCAGTAGAATCGCTGGCGAAGTCTATCATACGTTTTCAAAACGCCAGCATGCGCGTTTTGTGGGTCTGCGTGAAAGTCCGTGCACAGATCGGAGCGCAAATGGCGAGGTATAACAGGAAGCCACTTTAGACCATCGGGCTGGTAGTTGCGGCGGTACAACATGTAGTCCCGGAGCGCATAATCTGTACTTGGCGACGAAGGGCACGAGAGAGCTGTGGGGCTGGTGTCGTCGAAGGCATAGAGAGAACGTCGATCAGCGAGGCGATCCAGGGATCCTTGCGCTGTTCTGAAGGCATGTCAGTGATATTGATGCTGGCTAAGGAAGTTGCGGAAAGGGAAACAGACGCAACGTCAGAAGACACCGGCGAGCGGGAAAGTGCGTCAGCGTCGGCATGCTTGCGCCCGGAGCGGTAAAGAACGCGAATATCGAATTCTTGTAAACGAAGCGCCGAGCGTCCAAGTCGACCCGACGGATCCTTCAGTGAAGCCAGCCAACAGAGCGAATGATGATCGGTGACGACATCAAACGAATTGCCATACAAGTAAGGGCGAAATTTCTGCAACGACCAAACAATTGCCAAATATTCCTTCTCGGTAACCGAGTACTTGCACTCTGCCTTGGTAAGGGCACGACTCGCATAGGCAACAACGTACTCAGAGAAGCCCGGCTTACGTTGGGCAAGGACAGCGCCAAGGCCGATCCCACTAGCATCCGTGTGTACCTCGGTCGGAGCGGCAGGGTCGAAGTGACGTAGGATGGGCGGGGAAGTCAAGAGACGGCGTAATGTTGCGAAAGCCTCATCACACGTCGGCGACCAACCAGACAGATAGCTATCGCCGGTGAGCAGCTTCGTTAGTGGTGCTATTATAGAAGCGAAGTTCTGCACAAAGCGGCGAAAGTATGAGCATAGACCAAGGAAGCTGCGAAGCGCTTTCACGGTGGTAGGCTTCGGGAATTCAGCAACAGCACGAAGTTTCTGCGGATCTGGAAGGACGCCGTCCTTAGAGACTACGTGGCCCAGGATGGTGAGTTTGCGAGCTCCGAATCGGTACTTCTTGATGTTAAGCTGAAGGCCTGCGCGCGTCAAACAGCTCAGTACCTCGTGAAGTCGACGGAGGTGACTGTCGAAATCAGGGGAGAAAACGACGACGTCGTCCAGGTAGCACATGCACGTCTTCCATTTCAACCCACGCAAGACACTGTCCATCATCCTTTCGAATGTAGCTGGGGCATTACATAGGCTGTAGGGCATAACATTGAATTCGTACAGCCCATCGGGAGTTACGAAGGCAGTTTTCGGGCGATCGGATGGTGCCATACGGACCTGCCAATAACCGGACCGTAAGTCTAGTGATGAAAAGAATTCGGCTCCTTGCAAGCAATCGAGGGCATCATCGATGCGTGGCAGGGGATACACATCTTTTCGCGTAACTTTGTTCAATCGGCGGTAGTCGACGCAGAAGCGGATTGAGCCATCTTTTTTCTTCACAAGAACAACAGGCGACGACCAGGGGCTGCAGGACGGCTGAATGATGCCGCGCTGAAGCATGTCGTCGACTTGTTCGGCGATCACATGACGCTCAGCAGGGGATACGCGGTAAGGGCGCTGGCGCAGAGGCGCTTGTGAGCCGGTGTCAATCGGATGGAGAACAGTATGCGTGCGGCCTAATGACGTCTTCTGGCAATCAAACGAGCCTCGAAACTGGTTGAGGAGTGCAAGAAGTTTCTCGCGGTGCACCTCTGCAAGTTCGTCGTCGATGGCGGAGCCGAACATACTTAAAGGCGGTCGATCAGGCGTACTAGCAGAAGGCGTCAAGGCACTAAGGTGGAAGTTGTCCACGTCGTCAAGGCAGAAGATAGAGGATACGTCGAACGCCTGAATTGTGCCGATACACTCTCCACGGAGTAAGGTTGAGGGAACCGGCAACGGATTCGTAACAAATAAGGATGCGGCACCGTTGGTCATGTCGAGAACGGCAAAAGGCAACGTGAGATTCCTGCGGTGTTGAACGGTCTCGGAGGGTGAAAAGAGAACTGCAGACTCACGAACAGCGGCACAGGACACGGGGACAAGGACTGTACTACTGGGTGGTATGTTCGTATCCTCAGCGACAAACAACTTTTCCATTGTAGGTGCAGACGATGCGGAACACAACAAAGGGAACGCCACCTCGGCACGAGCACAGTCAATAACAGCATGATGGCGAGAAAGAAAATCCCAACCAAGGATGACATCATGCGAACAGGCTGGTAGCACAAGAAACTCAATGGGATAAACAACATCTTGAATTATGACGCGGGCTGTGCAGGTGGCTAACGGCTGAATATGGTGTGCGGTTGCGGTACGGAGGTTGACGTCGTCGTAACCTTCCGAAGCAAGCGGCAAAGTTTTACATCAATCACTGAAACGGCAGCACCAGTGTCTACAAGCGCAAGGGTACGAAAACCATCCACAATAACGTCAATGAGGTTCGCTGGAGAAATTCGAGGACTTGAATTTTTCGACGACGACGCAGTTCGTGCCTCGGGAACTGCGACGTTTAGTTTTCCGCGTCAGAAGGGCAGGGTCGACGGCGCATAGGTGACAGAGAGCGACGTCGGGGGGATGGAGATCGGCGGGTAGCTGAGGGCATGCGCTCGGGCGAAGAGGATTGTTGTAGCCGCGCTGTGCCGTCAAAGCGCCCAGGATCGTAAGCAGACGGTCGCATGACATCTATTGGAACAGGAGGGCGACGGCGACAGAAGCGCGCCACATGTCCTGCATAGCCGCAAGAATAACAGATTAGGCGATTGTCCGCAGTGCGCCATGGATTTGTGGGGACTGGTCGGCTGAACGGAACTGGTGGGGGCCGAACGGGTGCCGACGCGGAAGAATAGGTCGGTTGACGAGGCGGCCCGGCAGCGACGACTTGCGCATACGACAAGGGCGCAGGCTCCGGAGGTAGCGGACGAGCGAAAGGCAAAGCGTCAGTGACCTCTTCCTGGATAGCTTGGCGTATGACTGGGGCCAGATGTTGTGCCTGTGCTGGCTCGGGCGTGCTCGATAAAATAGAGAGTTGTCTGGCGACCTCCTCACGCACGAACTGCTTTATCTGAATCAACAGTGCATTCTGGTCACCCAGAGTCAAGGCCGCGATCGAGTCGTTCTGTTCCAGAGGGCGTCGAGTTTGGGCGCGTTGCTTGCGCAATTCGTCGAAACTCTGGCACAAGCTGACAACATCTGCGACGGTTTGGGGGTCTTTGGCCAATAACATTTGAAATGCGTCATCGGCTATTCCTTTCAGGATTTGCTTGATCTTATCCGACTCGTGCATCGACGGGTTGATACGCTTACACAAGTCGACGACGTCTTCAATATAACTGGTGAAGTTCTCACCGGGTTGTTGAGCGCGTTCACGAAGTCGCTGTTCTGCGCGGAGCTTGCGTACTGCGGGGCGGCCGAAGATTTCCGAAAAAGTGGTCTTGAACGAGGCCCAGTTATGAATCTCCGCTTCGTGATTGCGGAACCAGAGACTGGCGATGCCAGTCAAGTAAAATATGACATTGGTCAGCCTAGTCGCATCGTCCCATTTGTTGACTGCGCTCACCCTCTGGTAAGTTGCCAACCAGTCCTCGACGTCTTGGTCGTCAGTCCCGCTGAATATCGGCGGGTGACGCTGAGGCAGCACGCCGGGACAGACGGTGGGTTGAGTCTGAGAAGGACCTTGGGTGGTGGTTTCTTCAGCCATCGCTGGCGCTGGAGGCAGGGTACGGCTACGTAGTTCCAGGTTGGGAGACTAGGAGATACCCAGCACCTCCACCAAACTGTAAGGGGGTTTATTTACAAGCAGGGACTATACGTAACAACAGCCTTGGTCCAAGAGCGTCGGTCACTGTCTCGCGCTCTCCGGGCGGCTGGGCTTCGTCATCCTCACTCAATGGCTGCGGACTCTCTTCCCCACTACAATGGTAACTGTTGCCTCCCAGGTCTTCCCGCCGAGAAACGCGAGAAGGTCCGCAATGGCGGCCAAACGCTTTGTCATGTACGTGGCGTGAGGGCTCCAAGGTAAGTCTCCATCAATGATGACGCCAAGAAATCGGTGCGTTCGTCTGTACGGCACATTTTCGGTCATTAATCCGCAAAACATGCGGGGCCATCACTTTGCGAGTAAAAGCAACCAGTGAACACTTCTCAGGTGAAAGTTCCAGGCCTTAGATATGTTGACACCGGTGGGCACAATGCCACTGCACTTTGGCGGTGGCCTGTCTGTGCACGGAGTTGTGTCTCTCCATTTGTTTGAGGACTTTAAGCTCTGTCTTGTGTCTCGGGAAGTCTTTCGACAACCGTTCATGGGGACCACAGCAATTGGTCCACTTGAAGTCAGTCGCGCGGCAATCATCAGCGCTGTGCTGCTCAGAGTATTTTTGGCACATGGTCGAATTTTATCATATACCACCGACATACCTGATCGTCAAACAATTACGCCACTGAAGTGGCCTTGGAACGAAAGGTCGCACTGCATGATGAAAAAATCCAACGTTCACGTGGGACGGCAAGATTCCTAGGCGTGATGCGATTCTCCTAGGCGACGGACTTCAATAATAATTACTTCTGCTGTGGAGGGTTTAACCAAAATAGGCAGGTATTTGTCGTTAATTGACTCATCGACATCATAAATCACATCTGATGAAGTATCGCTGTCCTGTAGTACTATGTTACGAACATTTATCGTGACCAGCACTTTGACTGTGCTCAAGATATCCAGCGCTGCTATGTTCTCGACATCGACCACGAGAATATTCTTACGGCTGGCAATTCTCACATCCGTAATCTCACTCGCAATTAGAGCCTCGAGTGTGACAGATATGGCTCATTCAGGTCGTCGGTCGGCGTCTCGGTCATAAGAGGATGGCATGAGCTGTGTCATTGTTCTTTGCCATTGCCTTCGTCCTTGTTGAAGACGAGGAACCAGTGACGATTCTCCTCTTTCCTTTTTGCCTTACAACTGTCAAGTAGCCACCGTCATCCGACACATCTGAAGCAGAGTAGTACAGCAGGGTGTCCTCACCTGCCTGAGTCGCTCAAGTGGTGGTTGCGCTTCCTTTGAACGCTTGACGCTGTGACATCTATCTCGTCCGGACGCCTAGCTGACTCCGCTTCCATGGCGAAGGTCTCGGGAGTGGCGTCTCCTGAAAACACACAAAAATACTCTTAAAATAGAGAAGTAGAAAGCGGGGTTCCACACAAGAGCCACTTCGTCGTCCAAGATGAATAAAAATGGTAGGTTCCAGGTACAAAGTTCACGTCCTTTTTTCAGCCAGAAATAATCTTCAAAATCTTCGTTCGCGTGTGCACAAGAAGCCCCGATAATGTATCATTAAACCAAGTAAAAAAAGCATGTAGATGATGCGACAGGCATCGTGTACTTGATTCCATTCTGCTGTGGCAAAGCGTATGTGGGCCACTCTGGGCGCTGCATCAACTTGCGCCTAAGAGAGAACCAGACGTCAATCAAATCATCTGCGGCATCGCATCTGAGCGCTCACTGTGGAGTATGCGGGTCCTATCCCGTGCTAAATAAAGCGTAGATTGTCTTCAAAAGCAACCAAACAGTTAACTCGAGAACTATCAGAAGCCTACAATATGAGAAAAAAAGGAGATGCCTACGCCAACCACCGTTCTGTTATGCTCCACAATAAATAATTCGCCTTTAATGATAGTTAGCCCACATGTTCTGTCAGATTTCTCAGAATTTACTATTGGCTCTCGTCGCCCCTGTTTAGCTGCGCATGCACCATCACACCCCTTTTGTGTGCCTACATATTTGTACTCTCAATAAATCTTTCAGTTGTGAATAAGGGCCTTGTGCTGTTGCTCCGTCATATACTGTCTAACGTTGCGCTTAAAACGTTTTCAAGATGCAAATCAAGACAATCCCGGTTGACTATTTTCTTTGACATAGATTATGGGATAGAAGTACAGGGAAACGGGTGGATCCGCGAGACGATGCAATAGTAAACTTGGCCGATTCTGAACGCAGTGTAATTTACGATCACGTGGGCCATGTCACCCAGCCTTGAAAGGAATAGTAAAGTCTGCCGATCCTGGAGACCGTACAATAACGAAGTAAGCCAATCTCGCAATTGTTCCATCAAAATTGGATCGATTGCGATATAAGTCTAAGCCGCGGACACCCCGATCACACGAATCGCGTGGTTGGGGTCTCCACGTCTTGCCAGGTGGGCATGTAGCTGCTATGCTGCAAAACGCGGTGAAAAAGATTAACAATTTTATAGCATTCATTAACCCATGTTAAATAATGCTATATATATAAACCCAGCGCCCACGTTCTTCGGATTGGTCTGACGCATGCAGTTTCGCACACATTTGATGATATTGTATGAGTCAGACCAATCTGTCTACCTCCTCTTTCTCTGTTTTCATCCCTATACGCCCTTACCCAAGTGTAGGGTAGCAAACTGGACGTGCGTCTGGTTAACACTCCTGCCTTTACTCCCCTATATTTCCCTCTCTCTCTCAAATACAATTTCTAATAGTAGAATTGCATAACAATGTCCAAAGAATTTTGCATTCAATTGATTTTACGTGAATATTTTGAAGCTAGATAACAAGATCCGACATTCCTATTCTTTAGTCATTGCAGCCCTTCGAAATAAGAGCATCACCACAAGTTTCAGCTAGTTCAGAAAAAGGCTTATGTTTTCATTGAGAGACAGCGATGGTCGATGTGCGATTTCTAGCTGTTCTATAATTAAGAATCGTGAGTATACTGAAGACACCTTTCTTTTTACTTAGAAGGTAGCTACGAGAGACTTTCGCGTTCCTCACTGTTGTTTTGTTCAGTGGTACATTTAATTTTATTGCAAATTCAGGCGTGAATATTTTTTTTTTTTCGTGATCAGTCTGGTCATGTAGAGGATGGGGACTGTCCTCTGAGAGACGCAGGCTTTAGGAGGGTGTTTCATTATTCCTACTTTGCTACGTTTTCAATCTCCTCATCAAGTTCGACATGTGGAACCTGATCTGCCAACTGTTAGCCGTGTCCTTAAAGCACAGCCTTATGTGCTTGTGAATTATGTGTGCACCGATATGGGAATTTTACACTGGGCTTTAAGCCGAACCCTAATCATTTCGCAGCCTCCCACTACTGCGTACCTCGCAGGCCGTGTGTCGTTTCAAATCTTTACAGCCGGTGATTTGACTTGATTTGGCTTGAAGATTCAGACTTGGTAAAATATCGACTACAGCCTACGTTAACTCATCTGCAATACTATCCCGGCGATATAAGTAGTGAACAACCCAAGCCGCAATACTAAAGCAGTGTTCATTAGAGGTATATTTGCGACCTCTTCTGTTGTCATAATTTAATTCAGAATTTAAATAACGGACTTGTATTAGAATGATTAAATCCCATTTTCTTTTTTTTTTCTCCATACAGGCTTGCATCGGCGGCATCTGCCGAGAAGTTCCAGCACGACCAAAGCCTTTTCATGAGTGGCTAAAAGATCGTATAAGTGAGCAGTTCGAAATGAGGACTGCTCTAAATAATAAATGACATATTAGCTTCCATCATCGTGGAGATTCGTGGCGCCCATACGATTTAAAAAGTGAATCCACGTATCAATCAACTCCAACGAGGTAGCACACCACGAAGCTCGAGGTCTTACTCGCCGAGCTGAGCAAGGAGTGACTTCCATCGGTCAGGGGAACGCGGAGGAGGAGATCTGGAGAGAAAAGGACAGATTAAGAAGATTTAGCGATAATACAAAATTCTATCAAAATCAGAGGCGAATATTACCACCGCCTCACACTTAACTGAACAGAACTGAGTCCGTTGCTTGGAGGCGATTACAAACAGAAACCTATGTGAATCCCGTGCAGTTAAAGACTTTCTACCCCGAGATATACGCCAGCGATATATGCAGGCTATGCAAGTCAGCTAGAGCCACCCTTCAACACATGTTGTGGGATGTAAAATATATCAAGAAAAAATGGCAGTCTCTCCGGAAAATCCACGGGCGCGGTGGTCGGCCACGCTACTCAGCTCAGAACACCTAGACCAACTTTGGGCCGTCCAGCGAGCCATGAATGCCGTGCGGGAGCAACAGCTCCCAGTGGCCATCTAGGCGGCCCCAGGCCCGGGCCTCCCAATCGCCGGATTTCAAAGAAAGTTATGTCACTCACTCACTCACATAGCAAGTTTCTCGACGGGTGCGATATTTCTGTAGTGATGTTGCAAAATTATCTATATGCATCAAAGTGGTGTTCTTTTACATTGTCGATATGGAGGAAATGATCTGCTTGGGGAACGTCAAGAGTGGCGATGGCACCTAATAGCAAGAGTTAGAGGAAAACGTTTCGACACCGCTTGTATGACGAAGACGCGGTGACGCCATTTGCCGGTATGCCTTGGCATACCGGCAAATCACGGCGACGGCGTGCCGTCGGGGTCGTTTCATTGTCGGCATCCCAGCTTCGTCATCGGATTTTCTTCGTACCATCGTCTTCATACCGTCGTAGTCATCCCATTGTCATCGTGCTGTCGTAGTAAAGGTGTTGTTGTCAGGGGCGGATCCAGGTTTCTTCTGAGGGGGGGGGGGGGAGGGGAGGGGGGTCAGCTTCTGTCAATATGATGATGATGATGATAGTAGCCTTCCTGATTTACCGAAATGCACCGTTTCTGCTCACGATAAACCCGCGTTTTATACGGCTAGAGCAACACCTCTAGCCCGCCGTGGTGGCTCAGTCAGCTCAGGTGTTGCGCTGCTGAGCACGAGATCACGGGATCGAATCCCTGCCGCGGCGGCCGCATTTCGATTCGATGGAGGCGAAATGCAAAAACGCCCGTGTGCTTGCGTTGTAGTGCACGGTAAAGAACACCAGGTTGTCAAACTTAATCCGGAGCCTTCCACTAAGGCGTGCCTCATAATCAGAACTGGTTTTGGCACGTAAAACCCCAGTAAGAGGAAGAAGCCCTTTAGCGAAGCCAGGTATCGGTTTCTCCGAGTTTATAGGAAAAGGACGTTACCCAATACAGCCATGTGCTTGGCGGCTGTGCCTGATAATACAGGGTGTTCAAAACTAAGATTTATGGTTTTCTTAAAATTAGGCAATTAGGCACCCAGCAGGTGAGCACAAAGTGAGATGATAATTATCGCTGTGAGCAGCCGAATTATCTAAAGTTGAACAACTATTTTTTTTTCGACTGCAGTAAGTGGGTATGTTTGTATTGAAAACTTAGAGACAGTCGTGTTTCTACACAGTATCGGTCGGAATAAATATTCTAGCGTGTTCGTGCTCCGAGATATCCGACTCCAAATTTCAATTGTCTTACTGCGCAGAGTTATCGACTCGACGCACGAGCGGTTTATGCTTTGTGTTGCAGTGGAAGGGAAGCATTTTTAAGATTTTTTAGGGCATTCACATCTTGATGGGTGAAGTGTTGTCATGAGATTTGTGCATGACAACACCAAACTTAAAGCGGCAGTATGTATGAAATATTCGTTAGCATAGCTAAAAAGGTTTCTGCTGTTGATGGTGTAGTTGTTGCTTTTGATTTCAATAAAACTTACAATACTTGGAAATCAGCAGTCACTATATTTGCGTAGCCCAGGCAATGACCATGCCTGGTCGTCTAGTCACCATTACGCACGCGCATTACACTCCGGCTTCTCCGCTCGCGCCATTATCTCGGCATGGCAGCTGCCGCCAGCTTTACAGGCTGCGCGGTCGCGTGTTACGACAGCGGTTACGGGTTCTTCGATTTTTTTTTTTCGCCAGCCGTGAGGCGAAGGGGGACAGTTATTATCTTTGCCAATGCCTCCGCCGCGTTGTCAGACTAAACGCCGCACTCAACAGCCGCGTCACATCATGGAAGAGCTTTGCGCCAATCCTCACTCTCTTCGCATGCGTACTCATGCGAACGACAATTAAAATTTGGAGTTGGATATCTCGGAGCATAGACATGCTAGAAGAATTCTTCCAAGTGAAACTGTGTAGAAACACGACTGTCCTCTAACTTTTGAATACAAACATACAAACTTACTGCAGTCAATGAATAGTTAATTATTCAATTTTAGGTAATTCGGCTGCTGACAGCGATAATTATCATCTCACTTTGTGTCCCCCTGGCCACATAACTTATTTGCGCAGGTGCTCTTTACGTGCCTCCCAGTGCCTAATTCTAAGAAATCCATAAAGCTTAATTTTGAACACCCGGTATGTCTAGCCTGTATTGTTTCTTAAAATAAAATTTGGGATGATCTGTCGCAGGTTTGTTATGCATGCGTAAGCACGGGTCCGTCTTTGGAGTTCTGTTGGGACACCTTGATTTCCTTAAGAAGATTCTTTGTGTTCGGCTGAGACACCTTCGTTTGCTTTGGAGCTCCGACGCGGCAACCACTACGCTGGTTGTTTACGATATGCGGATCACCTCGTATGAAGAAGAGTCACGACGCCACCTGCAAGAACGATGTGGCCTATAGTAGCCGAGAGCGCGAGCCAGCGTCTTCATGTTTTGTTTCCCACGCGACGTCATCCTTTTACACAAGGCGCGCATCTGCTCCCGTTTCTCTAACCACGCGACGCCATCCTAGGCCCGCGTGCTGGCGTTGGCCGCTGACATCACGCTCCCCCACTTCGCAGCCGCTCCGCTGCTCGAGGCTTCGCCCCGCTCCGCGAGAACGGCCACTCAGGTAAACGGATCCGGCGGCTTTGAGCCTCCTATGCTTAATGTACGACAATAAAACTGCGAAGTTATAATGAAAAACTTGTAGCGTACGAACGGTATTGTGCTCGTACTGGATATTGTCAACGTGTAACTGTGATCACACAGCCCGCCGAGGTGGCCCAGTCAGCTAAGGCGTTGTGCTGCTGAGCACGAAATCGCGGGATCGAATCCCGGCCGCGGCGGCCGCATTTCGATGGAGGCGAAATGCAAAAACCCCCGTGTGCTTGCGTTGGAGTGCACGTTAAAGAACCCCAGGTGGTCAAAATTAATTCGGAGCCCTCCACTACGGCGGGCCTCATAATCAGAACTTGTTTTCGCACGTAAAACCACAGAACGAAGAAGTAGAACCTGGGATCACACTGAGTGCTACAGTTAAAAAAAAAGTTGCCTATGCGTAGTTCTTAGTTTAGCTGTTAGTTGCAATGTTATTATATATGAACACTTCAGCGAGAGATCTCTTTCATTAAGCAGGTTGGTCGCGGAACCGATGACAGCCAATGAGGCAACCGATGACACCTCAATGGCGAACAGAGTTGATCAGGCGCGAAGGCGCTCGCGCGGACATCTGCGTGCTTGGCAAAAGGGACGTCCCCTCGTTCATTCGACGCCACCGATGGGACGAGTAAGGCACGGCCGGCGCCAGGAGGTCCAAGGTGTTCATGAGAAAAAATAACTACGGCAACTTCGCCACACCACACGCCTACGGAATACAACTAAGCTTGTGAGCGAGCTAGCTTTACTTCTACATGGCTGATACCACTGGTACTCGCGAAAAATAATTTTGAAAATGCTGGTGGCCATATTTTTTTGCGACAGGGCCATCCACCATGTCAGCGAGGGGGCGATGCAGAAATTTGAGGGGGGGGGGGGGGGTCAGGACATCCGGACATCCCCCCTGGATCCGCGCCTGGTTGTTGTGCCACCGCCATCATTTCAGAAGCGTCATCCGATTGGTGTCGTGCCACCATTGCCACACCGCGTTCATCTTCGATCCAGCGACGGCATTTCTTTGTCATGCCCTTGTAACCGCGATGTCGTCGTTCAATCGTGACTATGCCGCCATTTTCACGCCATCGTCGTCACCGCGTCTTCGTCATACAAGCGGTGTCAAAACGTTTTCTCTAACTCTTGCTATTAGGTGCCATCGCCACTGTTGACGTTCCCCAAGCAGATCATTCCCGCAGTTGGCATACCGTCGACGTGGCATCACGTCGACGGTATGCCAACTAATGTGTGGTGACGGCTCTATGAAGGGGACGAAATGTCGACGATGGCGTACTACAATGGCGGCATAATCACGATTGAATTAAACCGCAGGCAGCAACAAAAAGAACAGGCCATTCAGGCTTCCCCGTCCATTTCTGAGTAGCACCGAAGGCTCGGCAGCGCGCTTAATACACAGCGCCTGTCTTCGCTACTGCAAAGAGAGAAGAGGAGTAAAAGGCTGTTGCAGCAAAACACATTTTTGGTAATGTGACGTCACGTCGCCTGTTCACTCGTGTAGCTGCATGTTTGTGTGTCGGTGTGTCAGTGTTACCGTCAAGATTTTCGGCATCACCGACCCGACTTTAAAAAGCTGACGAAGTTTTACAAGGTGCTGTCGCAGGCATTCCACTCTGTTCCACTCTGAACAGCGGAGCTGTTATTCGGCGGTACGCACTTCACGCGGCGTCCCCATACCATCGCACGCAACATACTAACTGCCGACTCGATAGCAGCAGGTGCCTTGTTAGCAATCACCTGTCACACCAAATGACCAATGCGCGCTACGGCCATCAGCGCTCCCTCGGCGCAGTCAAACGGAGCAGCTGGCGAAGTCAGGAGCTGGGGTAGCTGTCAAAACCGCATCACGTTCACGCTTCGCAACATCTCGAACGTTACCAATCACCATCAAATCATTCTCTAACCACAGTCTGTAGCACACCACACAACTGAATCCGAAATGTTTGTCCAGAAAGTCCCTCTGAAATTACGCATACGCACACTTCTGCTCGTCCAATTTCCTGGCGTGATACCTGCGTCTCTTCGCCGCATTCTCCGCTTCGCGGCACTTGTCTTCCTGTCGAGCCCGCCCCTTACGGGCAGCCTCTCGGGCACAATCTTCGCTGCTACTCGCCGCCTGTTTCCTAGCTTTCATCTTGCTACGCCAGGTGTCAGCACATACCTTACTGGTTCGCTTTATCTCCTCCTAGAGGGCGCGGAAGTTTTGAGGTTCGGACACTGAAAAATTTATGGGAGGATAGACATATACAGCTCCGCTGTAAAACATCTAATCAAACATGTTACATCATTCGGTTACGTGATGTCCTTCTAGGATTCCCAGCACTTGAGGCCTTAGGGGTCATTAAATTTGCTGGTGCAGGTCGGGTCACGAGCCTTGCAGTATAAGGCTCGTTTTGCACTATGTTTCATAGTCTAGGCACGATGCCAGGGCAATACACGATCAGGGTTCAACCCGGCGCTACCCTGCATACCATAAGCGCTCCACGCAGGATACCGATTCCACTGAGGTAGTCCCTGAAGCCCGAAATATAGAAAATGAAGGTTATGGGCATAATAAGAAAATTGGATAGCCTCACAGAATGGCGCGACGGTACAGTTCCGGCCGTGAAGCCATCAGTAGACCTGAAAGTTTGCGTAGACCTCACCAAATTGAACAAATGCGTAGTTCGAGAACGTTTTATATTAGGCTCTGAGTTAATCTCAGGCTCTGCGGTCGCGGAGTGCTTTTCAAAGCTCGACGCCAACTCTGGCTTCCACCAGATGCGACTGAGTAAGGACTCGAATAAGCTAGCCACATTCTTAACACCGTTCGGTAGATATTGTTTCGCGCGACAGCCCTCTGGAATTTACTTATGTGGAAGATTTGGCCAGTTGGTTTTCCATCATGAGGTTATAGACTTTGGAATTTCTTCCGCTCCAGAAAATATATTTTAAAAATGTGGGACATACAATGTGATCTTCTGGGGGTCACTAACGTTATGGAAAACGTCCTAGTTTCTGGCGAAAGCAAAGCTCAGCACGAAGAGCGCTTAAGCAAAGTCTTCTTCTTTCTGGGGTTTTACGTGGCAAAGCCAGTTCTGATTATGAGGCACGCCGTAGCGGAGGGCTCCGGTTTAATTTTGACCACCTGGGGTTCTTTAACGTGCACTACAACGCAAGCACAGGGGCGTTTTTGCATTTCGCCTCCATCGAAATGCGGCCACCACTGCCGAAATTCGATCCCGCAACCTCGTGCTCAGCAGCGAAAAGCCTTAGCTAACTGAGACGCCGCGGCGGGTGCTTAAGCAAAGTGATAACATGTCTCGCAAGACCGAACGTGACATTAAACAAGCAGAAATGCTTATTAGAGGTTAAGCAAGTACGTTTTTCGGCCCTATTTTGAATAACCAAGGCATTCATGCTGATTCCGCTAAGATCAGTGCTATGAAAGATTTGAGGCCACCCAATAACGCAACTGAGCTAAGAAGCATCCTAATCATTCGCGGCACTTTCTGCCACATTTATCCCATGTGACAGCCCCAATGGGCATTTTTTTTTGTACAAGGATAGGCGCTGAAGTTATCATCCAATGGCGTAGCACGGCGGCTGCATCAAAGCCTTTCGCTAATTTCAGAAGACGCAGGGGCTTTAGGGTGCGGAACGGAGCAAAGTTGTGTCGGAGAAGGAGGATGAGCGGAGAGCCGCCGGCCGCGCGAGTGCGCCACCCGAGGTTTGGGCGTGTGTTTTTATGAAGCCGCCAGGGGGCGCGAAGTAGTACCAACACGATCACTTCACGCTCTGCATCTTCATGATTTTTCAGTGATTTTTCGCTTGAAAACGCCATAAAATGCTGATATCAGCTTCAAGAAGTTCCGAGGAACATCTGGATGCCACCCAAGTTCACCTACTACTGCTTGGAGGGACAGGAGGATTCCATAAAGCTTGCTGCCACGGGGAACGCTAACCCAACGTCAACCCCGTGAGCAGTCGGCAGCTGCACCGACGCCGGGATTCCCGCGTCGCAGCAGGGCCTAGCCGTGGCTCTCGACGCGGAAACTAATCAAGAATCCCGCCAGCTTCAGCAGGATGGGGCAACAGACGACCAAATAGACGAAAGGCAAGACCACTCTGACTCAGTGAGTCCAGACGCTAACATCTCCCACTCGCGTGAAGAAGAGAACGCAAACTGGCAGGCAGTGAAATCCGCCAAACAACGTAAACAAGAGGCTTTGGAGCGGAGTTGCGGCAACGCAGGGCCCCGAAACCAATTTCAGACGAGCACGTCAACCTATAAGAAATTGCCTAAACTACCGCCATTGCCTAAGGACAATTACAAAATTGTCATTCACCCAAACCAAGGCCTCCCACTAAGAAATATTCTCACTCCCACGCTAGCGCAAGCAATCATAGAGGCATGCCAAGCTGCCTTCAAGGATGACCAATTCATCCTTAGAATTAATCCGGGATCAAACATTACGATCCTATCGACCAAATATGAGGCAGTTGCGGACAACGAACGCCTCATACGCACGCTCGTACTGAACGGCCGGGCCCACGTCGTCCGTGCTTACGCCGCAAACGGAGACGACACTCTCAGAGGAGTCATCCACGGTGTACCGATGAACACCTCGACCGGCACTCTCATGGCCCACCTCCGTGTGAGAACGCAAGGGGTAGAGATCATCACTGCTCGAATGATCGGCCCAACCAAAAGTGCAGTCATCCCCTTTTTCGGTCCCACACTACCTCGAGCCGTGTACTATTATGGAGGGGAGCTCCGTTGCTACCCATTCAGACCCACAATTCAAGTTTGCAAGGTCTGCCGAGAGAAAGGACACCACACAGACGTCTGCCCGCATCCGGACCGCAGTATTTGCTGACTGTGTGGACTAACAGATTCAACAGATGGACACCCGTGTGCTATTAGTTGCGCCTCGTGCGGGGAGGCCCAACCCACAGGGAACCCCACTTGCAAAAAGAGACTTGAGCCACCGAAACTTAAACAGCCACAACTGGAGGCTAACCACACCCATAAGATCCCCTGGGACAACAACAACCACCCACAGAGGACGAAGAACATCCGCTGGTTCTCTTCTGAAGAGAAAGAAGAAGCCTACATATCGGGCGACGACAAGCGCCGCTCCCGGTCGCGCTCGCCGTCCCTGAACCGACGACCACGAACGCCACCAAGGAACAGGACACAAACACCGACTCGGCAGAAGAACCACCACAATATTTCGCCAGCAGGAGGCGGCAGAAGCATCGACGGGAACCATGGACATATCCAACAGACATCGTTGGCCAAGGTAAGCTGGGCGGAGGTCGTGGCTCCCAAAGCTGCACTACACCCATTACACAAAACGTAGAATATCAAAGAGTAATCACAGAAAACAAACAACTGAAACAACGCCTAGAGAGATATGAGAGCAAAATAGCCTGGCTCGAAAAGCAGCTGGCCCAACTTATGGGAACCACAAGACCCACAGTACAGTCTACACAACAGCAAATAGTCAGCACAAAGGAAAAGCCACAAGAGAACGGGCACGCACAACCACAACCTACACCAGACCGAGATCCTGTAGTTCACACAGGGACACAACAACCAGAAGCAAACCTCACGATACAACAACTGCAACTAATGCAACAACAAATAGAGCAGCAAACTAAAATACATATGCAGCAGTTTTTTGTAGAATTTCAGGAACTAAAGCGATATGTTCATGAAACCCTTAACAACGTAGACGTAAGCATACCATACAGAGATCCCAGGAGTCCGATCATAAAAACATGCTTACCTCGGACGCTGAAAGCACAACCACCACCTCGCATCATGGCAAATAGGCGACCCAGTACAAAAGAGAATCTCACAATATGGTCCTGGAACTGTCGTTCCTTGCACAACAAATACGCTACACTCACACTATACATACAGGCGGCGCTGATCCCTCCTGACAATCTGCCTGCAAGAAGTGGGAACTAGGCCCAAGACGATTACGGGCTACAGACTGCACATAGAGCCGAACCCACCAAAGGCAGCGACACTCTTCAGGAAGGAATTCGCAGCGACACTTGCAACGGTACCGCACGAAGACACTCCACACCACATCGTCACGATCTGACCCCTCAACCACAAGAACCGAAACAAATGCTACACTCCAACGGTTAGCAGGGGAATTTCAAGGGGACCATGATCAGTTAATACAAGAGCTGAAACAAAGGTACACAGGAGAACGCAAGCGAGACAGAAATTCAATAACAAGTCAAGAATACAAAGGAACACCCAAACACGAGCTGGACGCACCCATCACCTTCGCAGAGATGTATGCAGCGGCGCAAAGCTTCAAAGGAATACAGTACCCGGATTGGATGGCATTACAAACGCCCTGATACGGAACCTTAGCAATGACACATTACAAGCCATCACGGACCACTTCAATCAAGAAATATGGACACCGGCTGGAAAACTACCCACAGAGTGGACAATGGCCCATATCGTACTCATACCGAAACCAGGAAAGCGGAGAAGCCTTGATCAACTGCGACCAATATCACTAAGATCCTGTATGGGCAAAATGTTTCAAAAAGTGATACTCACTCGCCTCGAACAATACACAGAAGAATGGGGGCTCCTACCAACATCTATGTACGGATTCAGGCGAGGGATGTTTGCCCAGGACATATTCTTACTGCTCAAAGAGGAGATGCTCAACCCACCTCCAGGTAGCCTAAACAACTTACTCCTTGCGCTCGACATCGAAAAAGCCTTCGACAACATCGCGCACTCTACCATACTAAACGGCCTCACAGCCATTGGATGCGGGGAACGCATATTCCATTATGCCTCTACATTCCTTGGCAATCGCAAGGCGCAGATTGGCATGGCCGGCACTAACTCACCACCATACGACCTTCCACTGAAAGGCCCGCCCCAGGGTTCCATCCTGTCCCCATTCCTGTTTAACATCAGCCTCCGGAAGCTAGTCCTACAACTGAAGGATATACCGAACCAAGGCTGTGCCTTTACGCGGACGACATTACACTATGGGCAACCAAGGGCTCCTATGGAGAACGGAAAGATGTCCTGCAAAATGCTATAGACAAGATTCAAAGCTACCTTCAGGCAGCAGATATGTCCTGCGCCCCAAACAAATCGGAATACCTGCAGATAAGACCACCGCGCACCCAGTCCAACCGTGCACCCCCACTTCACCTGACGATTGCCGGACAAGGCATCAACAGAACCCCGGTAGCACGAATCCTGGGCATGCACGTACAAGCAAATAACAGCGTAAAGACGGCAATAGACAAACTCAAACACACCGTCAAGAATATTACAACCCTCATAGTTAGAATAGCAAGAAGTAAGGATGGGTTGACAGACTTCGAGACATTACGCCTCGTACAGGCCTTCGTCCTCACCCGAATCACCTTCGCCCTGCCCTTCCAAGCTACACGCAAGACCGAAATAGAAAACATCGACAAGCTCATAAGAACCGCACACAAAGCTGCACTCAAATTTCTGAATTGCACGAGCGCAGACAGACTCACGTCGATCGGCATAAATAACACATATGAAGAGCTGGCAGCCGCAACGCTAATCGCACAAAGGGAACGACTCAACACCACACACCAGGGCAGAAAACTACTGCAAAGACTGGGATACCCGCTCACCCCCCAATACTGCGGAGACGACACACTCATCGTACCGATGCATCTACGGGCTCGCATCATCGTGGAACCGGTCCCCATGAGCATGCATCCGCTATAAAACCAAAAGCGCCGGCAAGCGCGAGCACGAAAACTCCTCCAGAGAAGGAACGATCCTGAGACATCCTACACCGACGCTAGCTTTTACTCCTCAACACCACAAGGCCCCAGAAACCCGGCATACGCAACGGCAGTAACTAACCAAAACAAAGTGGTGGCCTGCGCATCTATAGGCACCAGATCAAGCTCCACCACGGAGGACAGCAGCCATAGCCCTCGCAATCAAAGAAGCAGAACGAAGAGGTCGCTCCGCATATATTCTGACGGATTCACAGGCCGCCTGTCGGTTATATCTTAGAGGCACACTTCCCAGGTGCGTCACCGATATCCTGGGCCCCACGCTGACTGAGGACCATGGGGTCGTCTGGTGCCCAGGGCACACAGGCCTGGAGGCAACGAGGAGGCCGACTGCGTAGCTCGCGACTTGCTGGTCGAGCCGCAGATGACTCTTCGAGGCCCCTCACAAACCACTATGAAGATCCCATCACGAGCAGGCAAATTTTCGAGGACCAACGCCTGACCAGTCCGAAGTACGCTCCTCCACATCCCAAATTAAGCAGCCAAGAAGCCAGGGACTGGCGCCGCCTTCAAACCAACACTTACCCGCACATATCGAGATTGCACGCAATGTTTCCAGAGGTATACACAACCAGGGTATGCCCCTGGTGCAACGACCACACAGCCACACTGACACACATTACTTGCCAGTGTACGGAGCGCCCAGCCCAGGCAGTATCCAGGCTGGTGAGCTCATCACAGACACTCACAACGTGGTCTTGGGAGGCACGGCTTTCCGAGCTGGCACTGGGAAGCCAACTGGCGACCCTGGACCAGGCCTGGCGAGCCACCGCGGCCAGTGGGGCTCTACAAGAGGGCTCCACCTGAGCTTAACCACACCACTCTTCGTACAATAAAGTTCATTCATTCATTCATTCAATCATTCATTTAGTCATTCATTGATTATGAAGCCGCAAACACACGGATCCCGTACGTCCCTATGCCTTACTGTGCGTGAAATCAATAATAAAACCGACAAGGCGAGGGGACGTTTAAGAGTGTCAAACTCTAAAAAAAAAATGAGTGTCATACCACTCTGTGAAGGTGGATGACCATCTGTATGTGTTGTTTGACCGTTGCTCTGGTGAAACGTTACAAGTTTGCGGGATCGGGGCCACATGGACGGTTCGCATTTCTTTTCGCCTCGCGGTCCTGGCGGGCTACATGCTTACGCCTGACGTCCGCGGCCCGCTCATCGTCAGTGGTCTCGTACCGCTGCCGCCACGCCTATTCCCTTTTCTGCTCAAGCCATCGTTCTTGGTGGCACGCTGTCCTTCAGACCGTACAACACGCGGCCTACCCATTTCACAGTTAGAGCAGAAATGTGGAAAGGAGCCTACGTAGAGCATGACGTGAGGAAACAGAAGACATTCAGATTGGTAGGCACTAGTTTGAATACGCGGGATCTCGTACACGTGTCTGGTGCGAACGTACACATGGCCAACGCGTGTCAAAGTGTAGTGTCTGTTCTTATCAGCTTAATATCTATAAGGGTTGTATTTGGACCCAGGATAATAAACTTAATTTTTGCAAGTTGGCGGAGTCCTTTAAACCTGCTTCACTCCGCCGCTAGTCGACCTGGTATTATACTTCCTTAGGGATTGGCCCACTTTTTTTTTGCTACTGACATCGATCCACTGGAAATTAGCCATATGCAACTTCGCTGTAAAAAGAAATGCTCAAGCAGGTGTCGACGCTAAACAAAACAAGGCCGACGGAACTGCACGTGAAATACAATCCGAATGAGACACGAAATGAGTGAATAATGACCATAAAAAATGGACAAGACTGAGGCATATAATCGGCACTGAATCGTCAAAACATTTGAACCACCGTGTAGGTTGACCTTGTGTTCTTTAGCATAGACACTTAGTTGATCCTTTTAGAGCGAAAGCTTTACTAAGGACGTCGAGCCGAGTTTCGCCGTAACCAGCAATTTGACCTTCATTTGACCGCAGCTGCGCCGTAGCCTTGGCAACGCATCACTTGGCTCGCCGCGCGCCTAAGATGAGCGCCTCGCTGGTACAGTAGCGCTGGCCTACAAAAAAAATTTGGAGGACGCTTAAGGTTCGCCTTCAAGGGTGGAATGCCATAGCATTAAAAGATTCTTGACTGTTTCTCACACTTCCCGGCAACTGCAGCTTGTGTAACTGTAATGTTTACCGGGAAACGCTGGCGGTGAACGCTATGCACGAAGGCGCGCTTCCTAGTAGAAACGCGCCCTCTTTCGTGGGCCGGCCTTCTTTTATTGTTTGCACCTTTAATATTTCAGCCTGAGAAGATTTAGTATAAAAGGCATGCGCTGTCAGTGTTTTGTTTCATGACAATTGTTTGTGGGCTGTCACTCTCAAAATTCCGAGGAATAACTTTGTAAAGAATGCAAGACAAAGTGTGAGCAACTTTAGTGGCAAAATATATTTGGAGGGCCTGCGTGGTTGGGGATGATTCAGCGTCGGCAATGCCGCCCGCGGCATTGCCGACGCCGACGCCGGATTTTCTGCGACACGGGGCCCGAAACGCTATCGCGTTAAAAAAAGTGGTCGCAGTTTCACCTGAAAGGCGAAGCATCAATTGCGATAGCAAACTTGTAGAGAGCTATACGGAGTAATGATATTAGCTTTATCAGCTGTATAAACTTGGACATGCAGCAGCATCGGCAACACGCAGAACTGTTCTCGACGCCATCGGCGTTTTGCCCGCGTTCGCTCAAAATGCGTGCGGCGTTGGTGACTGTTGCCGGAGCCTGTGATATAAATAGGCACTTGGTGCCGCAGCTAAACGTCGCCTCCCTTCCCTCCCCCACGGCTTCTCGCACGTCGGAAGAAGGTGCGTTTGCTCTACATATATGGTGATTGTAAAGGAGAAAAGAGACGCCTACTTCTGCAGCCCTTAAGCGAGCACGGCGCGGAACGCGCGTTTGTTCTCCGCCGTGCGTTCACTCCCCGTGATGATGATGATAAGTGGTTCTTGAGGGAAAGGGAAAGGTTGGCGCTATCTTCTGCAGCCCTTGAGGGAGCACGGCTCAGCGCCAGTCTCCCCGTGAAAGACGCGCCCCTCGCGCCCTTTCACTCGCACATACAGCGTTCGGCGCGCGGCGACGATTTCTTCTCCAAATGACGTCATACGGAACCTCACGGCGACGGCTACGGCGACGCCGACGGCAGAAATCTGCTTTTGAGTGTCCATATAATTGCTATCGCAATAAAAGTCAGTGCGAGCTTGTGACTGGTCGCGCAGAGCTCCGCCGCCGCCGGCGGCTTGGCGCATGTGCTCTCCGCAGCTTAGGGAGCCTACATACAACGCCGTTTTATTGCGATAGCAATTATATGGACACTCCAAAGCAGATTTCTGCCGTCGCCGTGATGTTCCGTATGACGTCAATGGAGTTGAAATCGTCGCTGCGCGCCGCCGAACGCTGTATGTGCGAGTGAAAGGGCGCGAGGGACGCGCGCTTTCACGGGTAGTGAACCCACGGCGGAGAACAAACGCGCGTTCTGCGCCGTGCTCCCTTAAGGGCTGCAGAAGTAGGCATCTCTTTCCTCCTTTACAATCACCATATATGTAGAGCAAACGCGCCTTCTTCCGACGTGCGAAAGGCCGTGGGGGGAAGGGGGAGGGAAGGGAGGCGACGTTTAGCTATTTATATCAGAGGCTCCGGCAACAGTCACCAACGCCGCATGCATTTTGTGCGAACGCGGGCAAAACGCCGACGGCGTCGACAACAGTTCTGCGTGTTGCCGGTGCTGCTGCATGTCCAAGTTTATACACCTGATAAAGCTAATATCATTACTCCGTATAGCTCTCTACAAATTTGCTATCGCAATTGGTGCTTCGCCTTTCAGGTGAAACTGCGACAATTATTTTTTAAAACAGCGCTTGCATGTAGGTTCCCTACCGCAGCTAGGTTGTCTCCTGACCACGTGACTCGCCGTGCGCCGGCGCTTCACACGAATGGGCGCGCGGGAGGGGGGGGGGGGGCGATGTCGTGCGGCTGGCACCAACGGCGCAAAGAGAACTGGTGACTCAGTCTCGCACGCGAAAAGAGGAAAGCGGGAAGGCAACACGAGGAGGTAGGGTGCGTCTTCTACTCTGCCCGCAACTGTGCACTTGTACTTGAGCGGCCGATCGCCCGCACCGCATCTTGAAAGCGATCTGCAGACGGCTCATAGCTTTGTATGCGCTGTGTTTTCGCCTCTCAGTTTCCGTTGAAGCGATACACCCCACGAACCTTCGCTCGCTGCTGCTGCTGCGCTTGCTCACGCCAGCGTTTTTACAGTCGTTGTCTACGGTCGTGGAGTGGGATCGTCGAGTGTTCGCTTGTGCGCGCTGACACCATGCTTGTTAATGCGATCAGTTAGTAAGCGAATGTGTCCAAATTTATACAGGCGATAAAACTACTATCCTTACTCCATATAGCTCTCTACTAATTTGCTATCGCAATTGATGCTTCGCCTTTCAGGCAAAACTGCGATTTTTTTTCAAGGGCGAGGCCACATGGCGCAGGCAGTGGGGCAACCTATGATCAGACTGATTTCACTGTCATGCTGGCTTGGGCGAATGTGCTGTGTTGTATATGAGTCATAGGCTCAGTGTCAGTTGCAGGCGGTCGTTTTTATGCTGGCCTGGTCTGCTTAGCCTCAAGTGACGCCACTACTTTGGTGACGGTTCTGTGATACCTACTCAAGGGATTTAAGTCGACATGGCCGGAGTTTCTGCTGCCGGTGAGGCGGATGGGGTACCCAGCACGGACGATGCGAGCACGTTTAAAGGAAAACTGAACAGGTTTCCTTTCCAAAAAACCGAGTTATAAGCACGCTTTGGTACTTTTGAACACCCTGACCAGAAAATGAACATAAAATTTGACATCGCTCAAACAAACACGTGTTATTAGACAAAAGAAGCTCCCAGCTGCTGCGGGGCGGCGCGCGGCGAATCCGGCTCGCATCCATAATTGGTGGAGTGCACCATGACGTCAATCCATGGGTCTACGAGAGCCCGCCCCAACGCCACAGCTTCTGACCAAGTACTGCGACTACCTCCCGGACGATTACGCAGACTTCAGTCACTGGTATGGATAATTTTGATCACTTGGAGCTGATTGGCGTGACACCATACGCGTTTGAACCAGTAGGCCAGCAACGAGAACCACCTACGCCAATCGCGAGCGCGGTAGTTGGAATGGAGCCCGTCGGATCCGAGGACCTAACTGCGATGTTTACCCGCGTAGGAAGTATCGCCTGGTACCTATTCGTAAGTTTTTCTGACGCTTTATCGTGCTATATAGCCTCAGTAGTTAGGGTGAGTAGCATTAGTCTCATACCGCGCATCCTTGTAACAGGGAATACGGAAAGAGAGACTCATTTCGTACGCAGTGCATTCTACTGTTGCTGGTTTGAAAGTAATAAAGTGCAACTGCCGAAGTGCCCTGAAAGTACAAGTCGCATGGAAATGATTGTATTGGCAATATAATATAATTCACTGCAGAAAAAAGAACACGGTTACACAAACAAGTAAGCAACTTTGCTGCACTTTAATATTAGGGTATTACAGCATATTTATGTCTGTAGACAACTGAGACTCGCTGCATATCGCCAGTTTTTTTTTTACGGGGTGGGGGGAGGGCGGGGGGGGAGGGGGGAGGGTGTGGAAGAGGCTCGGCAAGCCCCACAGACGCCTCCTGCCTAGTTGTGTTCCCTGTGCCATTCACAAGAAATATCCATCGCAGAATGGAGTGTACATGGGATTCAGCCATTTCTGAGTATTTACTTGATTAAGTACACAAGCGATTAAGTACACACACAGAATAAGTACGATTAAGATTAAGATTAAGTACACACACAGGAGAAAGACGACGACGTTTCAACGCAAACGTGGTTTCCTTGAGTTCCTTGGAAATTGCTCGACAGCAACGAAAATATGGCCCTTATCCGGATACAAACCTTCTCGGAAGCCTATGGGGATCTGCGGACTCTGGTGAGGACTCTCCTTTGCCTTGTCCTACTGATCGTGCTGGTCTAATAGACTCAAAACACGCACGGCTGGCGCTTAGGCCTAGTGCGGCCGCGCCGCCGCGCTCGCCCGACGAAGAAGTGTTTGTGCCAGATGTGAGCTCCTCATCTGTACCTTCCACTGGACTGCTGCGCGTGACAACATCCATGCCAACTATGCAGCAGCAGTGTACAACCGATAGCTCGAAGACACAAGATGCAACATCGAAGGACAGTCCACTTCGTGATGTGAATGTGAACCTATCCGCAATCGTGCCGACGGACACTGGTGACCCTATGGACGTGCAGCCCTCTGGCGGTTCGACGAATGCAGCCAAGCGAGGTCCCCCAGTCAACGTGCTTCAACAAGACGTCATCGCATCGGAGCAACCGGCAAAAAAGGTAAGGGCCACCCCAGACAATTCCTCCACGCCCTCCCCTACGCCCGCTCCCTCTCAGTCTTACCCTACGCCCACCCCTTCTGAATCCTATCGAGTTCATATACGTCCCCTTTCATGCTACGACATAACTTCAGTAGCCACGAAATATGTCCAAAGGGTCATCGACCAATATCTTGAAACCACTGGATACAAAGGGTTCGCCGCATATAAATCTACCAACTCGATCACTGTGCACTTGGCATCTCTCAGTGATGTGCAGAAAATGTGCACTTTAACATCTATTCCACTGTCAGAAGATCAGCACCTACCTGTGCAGTGCTACTTTGCATCGGGCCCTAATATACAGAGGTGTGTTGTCTATGGCATTGACCCGGAAGACACCCCTGAGATAATATGTCGTGAATTGACGTCCACGACACACAGGGTGCTCGCAGCTAGGTTCATGGGCAAAAGCCGTACTTGCTTAGTGACGGTACAGGGCCCCCCATGTATTCCAGAACGGTTTTACTATTATGGTTGTATATTGCGACCTAAACCCTACCTCCCTCGGGCGATATTCTGCTACCGCTGCTTTCAACGTGGACACATGCAGGCTTTTTGCCCACAACGTACTATTGACCCAGAAAAGCTCACACCAGAAGGCCAACCACGATATCGATGTGGCTTATGCAAATCTGATGAGCACGATATGACAAGCACAAATTGTCCGACTAAACAGAAGGCCACAGCACGGATACGAAGGGCTGTACCAAAAACGAGTATAGTAACAACTCACAATCGTTATGAGGTTCTTGAAGAAGAGCCAGAGATGCTCATGGCAGAAGAAGCAGAAGCCCCAGAAACACAACTGTATTCTTCTGCTCTTAAACGTGGCAAGCAGTCGCAGACAAAGAAACAGAAATTACCGGAACCTCTGTATCAGTCGGATGATGACCATGATGACATTGACGCTCGGATAGACGCACTGGCCAGAGAGATTGAGCGACTACGCAAACATAAAGAATTGGTAATTCTGCGGCGTCAGAAAACAGGACCAACACGTAACACATCAACCAGTGCGAATGCCACAGTTACGCCTGGATCCCGTCCGGCACAACAGGTCAACCAAGCTGTTTGGGCAGCATCAACCAGTACGAATGCCACTGTTAAGCCTGGATCCCGTCCGGCACAACAGGTCAACCAAGCTGTTTGGACAGCAGTTTTAGATCAACTTGCTCAACTAACGTTGCTCATTCAGGATTGCCTGCATCATGGCTAATTCTCTGCATCAACTGTCACAGGATGGAATTCTACAGTGGAATTGTCGCGGCCTAAGCTCCAAGTTAGGAGAAATTAAAACCAAGCTTCAATATAATAAGCTACATGTATGGGCACTGCTTATTCAAGAGCATAATAAGCTATGCTCACTTTCCAATTTTAATGGGTATCATAACCCATCTATTAAAGATAGACGTGCTACTACAATGGCTTCAGCTCCCGGAAAAGCTGCAGTGTATGTATCATCGCATATTGCTCACACAGTGATTGATCTGGAGCCATGGTGTAGTGTTAATCAAGAAGTTGTCGGGGTCCTGGCACGACCAGTGAAGACTCCTGTCATTCTAGTGTCATTCTACGCCAGACCACAGCGCACACGCTTGAACTTGGGATGGATAGCCCATCTACGGTCTACGTACCCGGGAATTCCTATTCTCGTGGGTGGAGACTTTAATGCTCCACATACAGAATGGGGGTACAAGTACAACTCCCGAAGAGGATGTCAAGTTAAAAACGTCATGAGCGATGCCACTTTTACTCTGTTGAATCTTCACGCTGTGGCTACCTGTGCTGTACCCGCAGTATCTAGAACACACGCTCCAGACCTCACGTGGTGGTTGGGCCCTGGAATGCCGCAGTGGCGGGTGGAACCAGATACCTGGGGCAGTGATCATATGCCAATAATGATTGGTTTGCGTAGAACGTGCATAAAGAAAATTCGACGGCTTGTAACAGTCACGCATTGGGATAAGTTTCGGGAATCATCGATTGATAAAGTACCCTCAGAGCCCTCAGAAATTCTTCCCGCTTTGCAAGAACTGCTCCGAAGTAACACCACTGTAACCACAGTTGACGAAGAACAACCTCATCCGGACCTCGCTCTTTTGCAACTTTGGGCAAAGCGACGTCAGGCAGAAGTGTATGCGTCGAGGAATCCCGATGTACCAGGTAGCCGTGCACGTGCTAACCATATAGCGGCGAAGGCGCGTCGGCACGAAAAGCAACTTTCTCGACGACGATGGTATGAGTGGTGCGAGAATCTTGGATCGGGCATTGGAAACAGAGCACTTTGGCGTACGTTCCGGTCAATGGAACGCGGTCATAAGCAACCTGACCCTGCAGCGAGCGTTAGGTTAGCGATGCAAAGTTCGCCACATGAATTTGCAGAACACGCTGCTAGAGCGTTTTTCCCGAAGTACGATCACGCGTCACCTGTAAACTGCCCTGAAATTGATGAGTCTGATGAATCCGAAATATCCAGCCCTTTCAGCATGGCCGAACTAATAGCGGCGATTGAATCTTCGAAGAAACGCACAACACCTGGACCCGATGGTATTCCTTATGAGGTTTTCAAGAACATGGAAGGAGCAGCTCTCGACGCACTTCTTCAGGCTATTAATAAAGTCTGGGAGACTGGAAACGTTCCACCTGACTGGAAGCATTCAATTGTTGTCCCGATCCCGAAACCAGGAAAGTCTCCAAATAACCTGCAGTCTTTACGCCCAATTTCGCTAACCTCAACTGTCTGCAAGCTCGCTGAAAAGATGCTGGCCACACGTGTTTCCTGGTGGCTTGAACGCCATGATAAATATCATCCTGCTCAAATTGGCTTCCGTTCTTACTTGGGAACTGAAGACGGTCTTTCTATCTTATCAGACGATGTTTTACAGATTTCACCGCACAGCCACGCTGTGCGCACGGTAGTAGCAACTGACATAACGAAAGCTTATGACAATATAGACCATGAAATCATTATTGCCAACCTCATCGACCTGGGACTTCCACCGCGGGTCCTAAGATTTATCTACTCATTTCTTCAGAATCGCACATTTGCGATTAGAGTAGATGGGAGGCAAGAAGGATACTTCACATCGAACAGAGGAGTCCCACAAGGTTCGGTTTTAGCTCCTCTTCTCTTCAACGTTGCTCTAATACCTCTAGCCTGGCAACTACACCAGATTCCAGACGTGAAGTTTTTAATCTATGCGGATGACGTCACTTTGTGGTCCGCACATGAAGATGTATCTCGACAAACTCAACAGCTTCAAGAAGCCCTTGATGTTCTGCACAACTACGCTCGGAAAGCAGGGTTGGACATTTCCGCCCAAAAATCAAGCTATGTTGTGGTGGCCAACAAGAAAGGACGCACAAGAATCACGCAGCGCCCCTTTACATTTAAACTCGGCGCAGTGACAATCCCTGAGGCTTCGGAGGTCCGCATACTGGGTCTCGATATTCACCATTCCGGCGGTGGTGCACACTGGCTCCGTAAAATCAGACAGACTTCGACAAAAACACTTCACCTTATTCGTCGCATTGCAGCAAAAGCAGCTGGAGCTCGTACTGACGTAGCTCGACGGCTGGTACGTGCAGTCTTGCAGCCACGAATTTTATATCAGGCACAATTTCAACGGCTAACTTTGGCACAGTTGGCACAGTTAGAAACGATTAATCGCGATGCTATGCGCACAATAACAGCACTACCACGCATCACTCCGATACCAACGTTACAGGAACATGCCCAGCTCAACACAATTGCAGAGCTAATTTCGCAACGTGAAAAAGCACGTGAAATAAAAAAGCAACTTGTTCCGGCTGTCGCTGCGTTACATGCTCATTTTCAACGCGGCTCTCGTATTGACAATCAGCCCTATCCAATGCCTCCCTGGGAATTCACCAGCATCACAACTAATAAGCCAACGAAGTTACGACGCAGCGATACAACAGGTATTATTGACGACCACAATATCATCGATGCATCATGCGCTGACACCTGCACAGTCTATACGGATGCTGCTATTCTCCCAGACGGCGGGAGGACATCATTCCTCAGTACAACGCATAATTTCATCAGCGGCCACCAGCGCTATTTATCTACGGAAGCCAGCGCTCTAGTAATGGAACTTCAAGCCATCCACGACGCTGTGCAAGATGCGACATCTAAGCTGCCTACCATCAAACAACTAGATATCTTCACTGATTCTTTAGCGGCTATTCAGGAACTGAAGAAGGTTGACAAGGCGATGGAAATCTGCGAGACAATACACACGATGAATAGAAAAACAGCTACCTGCGTCAAGGTACACTGGATTCAAGGCCATGCAGCGAACCCTCACAACATTGCTGCTGACCAGCAGGCACATTGCCCTCCTAATCCAGACCTTCCGTCTATTCCCCTCCCACCTCAACCCCTTAACTCGCTCCGAGCCCGTAAAAATTTTCTCCGGCAGGACACACGCGCTCTTATCCCCCCGTGTGTCTGCTCCCTCCCCCTTCACCTTACTAGGGCGGAGGAAGTTGTGCTTAGGAGGCTTCGGGCCGGGGTGGCCCTTACACCGGCTGTGATCTCAAGGTGGAACTGGTCGCATTTACCACTGGGTGCTACGTGTCCATACTGCTCCGTCCCTGTGATGGAAGCAGATGCATACCATCTAATATGGACATGTACTGGTTTACAATCGGAACGCTCGCGTCTCCTACTGCAAGCCGGCCTCCGCTACAGTGTGACAACCAGCTATGACCGCTGGATACATAACAGATTCCACAAAACACTGCTTCAATTCATACACAACACAGGCCTCACAGCACACATATAATACACATATACACATCAAGAATTATGCCTTAACGGCAAGTCTTTATCGCAATAAAAAAAAAAAAAAAAAACAGTTGAGGTATGCCGCCACGTATATAATGTGATATAAGGCGAAGGAATATATAAGTCTGACGACGTTAGCTTCTTTCATTCCCTGGGGTTTGTTTGTGACTCTCTTTATTAGCCTTATTGCGTTGGTGACCTTAAGTTACTAGCCTCTTGACGGTTTCTCCGTTAGTGCCCTTGGATTCGATGATGAGTCCTAGGATCTGATCTGTTCCACTATGGGATAGCCCTGCCGTTTTTGGTGCGAATTTGGATTTTTTCGCAGGCTCGGTTACGGTTGTAACATTTGGGTGGTCTGCCTTTGAGCGTGGGTCGATAGAGGAGGATTTCGGATTTATCCGGCGAGCACTCGAGGCTAATACCTTCGAGATACTCCTCGATCGTGTCGACGGCGACCTGGAGTATCCGCTCTATCTCTCCGTCGCTGCCTTCAGACACCCAGATGGTGATATCATCTGCATATATGGAGTGACCCAATGTTGTACTTGAACTTGTCTCGTCGGCTTTTGTACTATGTTGTTCGGGTTATAGTAATGACACGTTTGAAGGACCTTTTTGGACTTTGTTGATAGCCATGAGGATGCTGAACTTGCCTTTACCGTTGTACATCCTTCTTCTATGTCATCATCACCCCTCATCCAGCCTTTATCTCCCCGTTCCCCCCTCCCCCTGTGCAGAGTAGCAGGCTAGAGCATGCTAGCTCAGGCCGACCTCTCTGCCTTCCTTCAATAAATTATCTCTCTCTCTCGGGTTATAGTAGGTTAACAAACTAACAATCCATCAATCCCAAGGTTTCACTGGTTGTCAATCTGTGAGAGAATGCGGCAGGAATAGCTGCTGCGTCTGCTAACAGTCTGGCGACAGGAATGTTAGGGTATATCAGTTTCGTTGACCTGTATAGGAGGCACGAAAGGCCAATAGTAGCAAAGTGTGGTGGAAGTCTAATAGGTGAATAGATAAATTATTAAAGAACACCTATTCTAAGATATAAAGGGAACATAAATAACGAAGAAGGACGGAAGCACAAGAGCAAATAGCAAAGGCATTCTTGCCCCGGATCAAAGAGGGAACTTAGAACAATCCTGCCGTAATGAAGACGCTGTGTTCTTGGAAGGAGTCATCGTAAGAAATTAGGCTAGTTTAGAAGTGTGCATTCTGTCTTGCAGTCGTTCAGTATTTTTCAAAATAAACATGAATGCTATTACATTCTCAAACATGAAATACATTATGGTTCGTCATTTACTGTTACACATAAACGCAAATTATTTTCGATACGGTGATTCCTACATATTTGGATAAGCTTGACATATTACTTGACAAAAATTAGCATCTTTCGCATTGGACTTAGTTTAGGATAAGCAATAAGTGATAATGCAAATTTTAAAAAAAAACGCAGAGGAGCAAGATACAACAGTAGTTAAGTGTTCTCTTTTATTGTATCAGTTGGCAATGGTATTTGCAATGTTGCACTTGGTATCGTTTCCGCGTTGCCACTACGAAATTTCTGTAATACCAGAAGTTGCCCAGATGCGCTATTTCTGTTCTAAAAATTTATTTAGAAGTGAAGATGTGCTCTGTGTAGAATGGCTGCATTACTTTGACCAAAACACTGTGAAATGGCTGCTTAGGAGTGTGAACGCTAAAAGTTGTAACAATGTATTTACGATTCACCTGTCAGCACCATGCAAACTCGAGATATGACATGCTAACGTCAATTTCCTGTTATTATCTTATTACCGTTAGCTGTTTTTCCTACTATTGTTCGGCATTCATTCATACCGACGTGCCTGTTGTGGCTGATTTCAAAAATGCTGCTCATTTACATATAATACAGAACATGCACCTACGGTATTTGATCTTCCCATCAGATCTACGTTAATATCGCAGCATTCACCATTCACTTCAACCCACTCTCTTCAAGAGTTCACTGTTCACACACTTGTTCAGCTTCAGCACATTTCTTGGTTACACCGTGGCATGTGCTGTTGAATCTTGTATTTTCTTTACTAGTTCTTTCTTTGCCACTTTTGCGAAAGCGCTGCTCAGTAGTGCATTTGCATTGAACGCTGACGGCCATTTGCTGCCCGTCATAATAGCATCCCGTAGCCCCCAACATAGCTTAAGAATGCATAAAAAGTTAGCATACTGGTGTACATGTTACACATTCTGCGACTTACGAAAGTTGGTTTTCTCTTCTACAGGACAGGCAACTTGTGTACGTCCTGTCGCTTTTGGAAATTTGACACGCCACCTGAGAGTACCGTCCTTTGTTGATGCCTACTCTCTTCCGATGTTCTCGTTTTAGTGAAGCTAGCTGCGTTATTAAGGAAGAAAATTAAAGTCAGACAAATAGTCACACGCAACTTGTTCATTAGCAAAAAGGAATTAAAAAAGCATTCACCTTACTTTCATTCTTTCGTACGAGTATTGGCACGACTTTCGAGCAAAGTGCAAGATCAGTCCATGGAATGTTTCCTAACCATATCTTTGGAATGTTAGTCTTATCTAATTGTCACTCCGTCTGTGTCTGTCGAAACGACTTGACGAAGGTAAGCGCCCACTAGTGCAAACACAAGCTTGTGTTTTTTCGCAGTCAAACAGACATACTGATTACTGTCATGAGGCCGCACTGGATGAAAAAATCAAAGCCCCTTTCTTAAAGAAAGATGGTTGAACGCGAAGCTTTGGCCCATGCCAACTAAGTCAAACTCAAAGTCCAAAGCCAACGACCACGCAATGAACCCATGAAATGCTGAGCGACTCTATGCGATGCATGTGTGATTTGATTGGTTATTTAGAATTGTATTTTTTGAACGTTGAAGCTGAATGAAGACACATTTCGTTAGGTTGCATAGCCTTTATTTTAGATCATGTAGCCGTTGATTACACGTACACACTCACACTTTCACGGACTGCATGCCGTTGCCGATACACGGGATCGGCCTTACGGGCACGATCGCGCTCGCGCTTACGTTCGCGTACGGCAGCCTCTTCTTCTGCCGTGCGCTGCACCCGCGGCCTACCCACGGTGACGGCCGGGAATGCCTTGCGTGACGCAATGCAGATATATGCAGTTCGTCTGGGTAGCGTGGCGTTGCAGTTCCCATTGTTCTTATCGGTACAACTGCGAATGTAAACAATAATGTTCTACGATTGTGTGCGCAGATGCGCATATTGTTCTGTTGTATGCGCATACGCGCACATAGTTCCATTCTGTAAGTTGGCTTTCCTGCAGAGCGTTTTCGGTGCTCACGGACGAATCAGTGAGACATAAAAAGCTTCGCTTTAATAATTCATTGTCCTGACTATGAATTAGAGCACTGCACGGGCCCGGGCCGACCCGAAAGCCCGGGCGGGGCCTGACCGTCCGAAGACTTTCACGGCAGGCTGGGACCGGACCCGGGCTTGAAACAGCGGGCCCGGGCTGGGCTCGGGCACGAGGCCGCGGGCGCGGGCTGGACTCGGGCTTGAAGCTACAGGCCCGGACAAGACTCGGGCCCACTCAATAAAGGGCCTAAGTGGGGCCTTCGACCCCACGCGAACGTTATGCATTGCATGGTTCAAGACAAGCTGAAGTGACACGTGTAAAGAGCTGGCTCTTAGTATACCTTAGCACAGAAAATAGGAAAACAGATTAGGTTCTAGTTCTTTTCCACAAAAATAAACAGAGTTTCCGCGTCAGGAAAAAGAAATTATAAAAAAGAACGCTTTTCAAACCATTAACCCCTTACCGCTTTTGCTATTGCAATATTACAATTATCGACACTATTATATTATGTTAGCGCTAACGCAAGGGGTGTCCCTTTCTACTTGTTCGTTTATTTAGGCTGTATGCTCGTCAATTCACCTGTTTATATATTCGCATGCTAAATGATCTCACAGGACCAAATCGTGCCATCAAGGTACGATTTAGTTATTATTTGCTGTTATTTTTCCGCATGCACCAGCGGTAAAATAACAGCACAGGCAATGGGCGAAACCACTTATGTTCTCGTGGGAAAAACAAAGCTTTAGGTATTTTATTGTTTATATAGTGCAGCTGATTAGACCTCGAGAAGGTGAGGTAATAAAAAATATATTTTTTTTTTACTTACAGGCCAAACTTGGTTATGCACACGCAGGCCTTGGCTAATCTTAGTAATGAACGCCCGGGCCCGGACTTAGTAACACGGGCCCGGGGCGGGCACACGCTTGGAACCACGAGCCCGGGCCGGGCCTGGGCTGAGCTTGGTCACGTACGCCCGGGTCGGGCCCGAGGTTGGTATCATGGGCCCGGACTGGGCTCACATAAAGCGGGCTCAGGCCGGGCCGATAAATGAGGCCCACGCAGTGCTCTACTATGAATGTCTTCAATGTGATTCAAAAGAGAGATCTATTTCGGAACAATGGAGTCTGTTGCCATCGCTGAATGATGCTGGCCAGTACAGATAATATACAGTCCTCACAGCCAGCCTTCTTCGATGCAGCAATAAGTTTCCTGTTTATACCTAGAAAAAGATGGTAAGAGTTAATGTGCATCTTCTAGCTATCAGTGAATAAAAAAACTTAAGAAATATGCAGTTAGTGCTACACGGTAGCTTTTGCGACGCGCCATACATCAAACTCATGAATGATTGTTTCCTTGCGCATCAAGCACTTGATTTAGGAATGCCTGTAAGTTACAATGGACTTAACTCGGATGTCTTTACTTTCCAATAAAATGATACACCGCTTTAGACCCTTCAGTTCTATTTTGCAGCTCCCACCTACTTCATTAGACTTGAAATAGTTGCATTCGAATCTGTTGTTCTTCCTTGCAAAATAAAAGTGGATCACAATAAGCAAATAACTTTTCGAATTTATGAATCAATAATAACCAAACAAACTTGCACAATCTCGAAGTACCAGGTCTTGTTTTCCTCCACGTCCAGCAGAGAGTAGGTGCCAAGGTTGGTGCTGAATCCGGGTGAGTCGGCACGGCCATCATCAGCAAGTTTTACATGTCGGGCTCGTAGAACTTGCAAAATCAGTTGCTATTCCTCTTTCCAGACATAGTAAAATGTTTTGGGTAAGACCTAGTAAAGTGCAAAGTCAGTGCAAAATTTTAATTTTTGAGAACTTTTACTTTGTCAACAACAGGCCAGAGATGAGCAGATTGCAATTTGAAGAACGCTCTTTAACTTACAACCTGCACAGAAATTGAGGTCAACATCCTGAATGTTTCAGCTAGATTGTTTCCCGAGAATAGTGTGGCAGCACAGAGCTGCAGGTTCATAAGAGGCTGTTGCTCTACCACAGCCTGGTTAGTCCAGGAATACTTGTGCTCTGCTGGATATTCAGTCCATACTCCTACAAGTGTTACTTGGCATCGACCATTATAAGTGCGGGGTTCCAGACATTTAAAACAAGTCAGAAAGAAATAACTGCCTCAATTGTTGCTCTTAGACAAAAAAAAGTATTCCGCTGTTGCTTTTCATCAAAATCAACCTCACTCTCAGTGTCAACTTCGGCATCTTCGAGTCTACGGAACAAACTTTCGGAGAAATTTTGTAGAGAGAATGGCTAGCATTTTGTACCAGCTTTCATAAAGTTTCGGGAACCAATTTCAACAACAATTTATCAAGCTGATTACATGTTTACTATGTCAATGTTGTACTCATTCTTCTGAAGGATTGTACTCACGTTCATCTTTCATAGTAATGGGGTCGTCGTCATCGCTGAATTCATCATTTTAAGCTGTTTCCTCCCAACGGGTTGCTTGATGACTGCTTTGTGTTGCAGCATCCACCATGACAATGCCAAGCTGGATGCCTGAAAGAGATTAAGCAAAGTATAGAACACATGTGAAGTAAATGGATGCCTCATATCTTATTCACTACATTCTAACAAAACTACTGAATGATTGCATTATTTTCACTGCGAGACGTCATAGCCCATAAATATAAGAATGTATAATAGCTACCAACAGAAAACGCGTGAAGCTTTGCGTAGCACGTGTTGCCAGAACTTTCTTTTCATTCGCTTGTGATGCTTTGTGGCGTGTTAGTAATCGCACGTGAATAGATTTATCTGTGGCATGGCCCGACTCGCACGTTGGCTCTGGTGATCTTTCTACAGCTTTTCCAAACTCACAAGCCGGTACCAGTGTTGCCTCATATGCCGGCTCTGCTGTGGAGTCATCTTGAAATAACTTGGCTTGTGTTGTTACAAGTAATAACGCTGAGGGGATAACGGCTTAGAGAAGAAATGTAAAGCCTATTATATCATCTCTTCTGCTAGAAACACTTGGTCCTGGTGTATGCCCTGCGGTTGCATCCAATAGTCTGAAACAGGGTATGAGCAAATGAGTTACACATACACAACAGGAACGCATGGCAATCATTTAAATAAATACTTTTTACACGTGTTTAAAAATATCTAATGAAGCCACTGATTAGCCCTATAGTGTACTAAAGCTGTTTGTCCTTTGGAATTGCCGTTAATTCCCTCAAACTAATTGCGTACTTCTTTATGTAGTTTGATTTGAGACCTTAAAGAATACTGTTGGTCCCGGAAGATGTTTATGTGAATCTATGTCATTGGAATTGAAAATGAACTTCAATTTTGCAAATCGGCCTGTGCAGCGCTGAAAAGAAAGGCAGGAAGATCCTCACCTTCATAGCCATTTCACGTATTCTTTTTTTTCATATTAACTCTTGCTAAATAATTCAGTAATTAATAGTGAAGAAATACATATGACGGCCGAATAGTCACACTTTATTTCCGGCTACTGCCAACCTTATGCAGTCGTGCCCAGAACGATTTCAGGTAATGCTCGCAACGCCCATTCTCTGGCCATAGTCACAATTTTGCGGGAAACACTCGCATATCGAGTCCCTCGTCTGAGTCGCATTCCCGAAAGTTGTCCATGTAAATTTAGGCTGTCAGTCACAGCCGCGGTCATCGTCTCCACAACCTCAAATAGCATGCGACCGACCGCCGACCATTCAGGATGCGCTCTTTACTATATAAATAGGAGACGTTCCGGAATATACAGGCCCAGATTCGGAACTTTTCTGGAAAAGCATCGCCAACGACAGAAGCGAGAAGTGGAGGTTTAAGTAACAAAGGAGAAAACTACTTGCAATTTTTCTACATGAAGCATAAGCGCCAACATTCAACATCTTTTCGCTAAGGCTGCTCTCGATGGCGGCGATTCATTCCGTTTATGAGCGAAGATCGATGGCATCACTCCTGGCTTTAGTCGAGCAGATTTTATGAGAATTCCCATTGCACTCATCAGCGATAAACTCTGATGGTAATCATTCTCCCTGAAGTGTTCCCAGCAGGGAAGTATGGTTCTCGAAGGCTTGAAATTACTTCGTTTCACCCCAGCGCTCCACCGAGCAGTTTGTTTTTTCCGCCTTGGGAAGTTGTGAAAGAGAACATCGCATCAGCCACCAGTGCTCTTACAGCCATAGGCAGCGCAAAAACGACGGCATAGTGTCACTATATGCCTCTTTGACGAAGTTCTCCATGCGACAGCAATTCTTTGAAGCGTAAGCCGGAAATGTAGGGTGGAGATGTTGGTTATTTGCGATAAGGGCTAGGAATACAAGACGACTGACGCGCAAAACCTGCACACGATATGTTTGCCAAGCCATACCTTTCGCAAAGTCTTAGACGCCGGTTCGGTGCTTTACCGTCCGGAGGTCAATGCCACGAGACTGCGACCAATGTGACAAAGACGACGTTGGTGGCTGTGTGGAGGAGGAGGACGATTGTAAAGATTGTTTTTCCGCCATCTTGGCTGTGTGGCAGCTCGTTCAAGAAAGATTGTAAATATATTTTCATTTACATTTTTTCCCGTGGCAATATCAATATCAGGTTCACTCGCGCATTTAATATTAAATTTTATTCTAGTTTTTACAACTCCCCTCTGTAATCTTTTAGTCCCCTTTCGCCTACCTCTGCAGATTGGCATGTCAGCGGTTGTAATAAGCAGCTGCTCTCGCTCTTCCCTCAAGCCGATTTCAGGCTTTTTGGTTTTGCCTCCAAGACACTTTGGTGTCAAAATAATTAATTTTGATTTGGAAAATTAGCTAATCGAGGCGTACCATTTCAAGAAATGTTTCCGCGAGTGCGTAAGCCAGCCGTCAGTTGTGTTCCGTAAGAAGAAACTAACTTTCCTTGATTCCTCTAATGGTTAGCCTACGCTTTCTCACATTGAATCATTGTTATACGCAAAGGAAACGTGTTCACTTTCGGCGACATCGCAATCTAAAGAAACGTTACACCCTTTGGGGTGTTTCTTGTCTCCAAACAATAATCGACTTGAAAACTCTGCACTCGCTGCTTTTCTGTCCAGAATATTATGACACGGTTATAACGCGCATGCCTTTCGTGGCCTGTAAGTACCGGGTGCGCAGCGTTAAAGAAAGGCACACAGCATAGATAATTATTTTTCAGGGACAATATAGGCCTTAAATGATGCAAACAATTCTTAGAGAGTAAAGCAAAGACATGCAAGATCGATGATTATCTTTGGTGGCTTATCTTGCCCCCAAATTGTAACCTTCATCCTTCTTGCGCGCCCTTTCTTTCCTTTAACGCTGCGCACCAGGTAATTCCAGGCAACGAACGGCAAGTGCCTTATCGTTTAGACATGTCATTCTTGACCTAAAATATTTCTAAATAAGAAGCACACGCAAGACTGATGGTGATTATTGTTTAGGGATCAGATACACCTTAAAGGGTGTAAATTTTTTTTAGAGAGTACAGTATCCCGCCTTGAAGATGTCACGCGTGTGCATGTAGATCGCAGTTTCCTGAACAAATGTTTCAGTTGCGAATCAGTGCTTTGTCTGTCTTCTTTTGGTTGTTGTTCTATTGCGCTAATATTTTAATGAACCACCATGGTGCCGAGTTAATGGCCTTATTCATGCTTGTGTATAGGGACCCGCAAAGGCAGTGCAGTGGCTATGCCGTTCTAGAGCTACGCACGACATCGCAAGGTCTATTCCGGCCGCGGTAGCCGCGTTTTTTGGGGGGCCGAACCCAGAGTTTTCAGAATCAATGTGGAGTTGACCGCTACGGCATGTCTCGTAATGGGATAGTGGTTTGTGTCATGTAAAACGCCGCAGTTCGACTTACTTTAACGTTGGCGCACATTTAACGCGATTCTTGTAGCAACTTCGGCATGCGTGCTCCCTATAGCACGCGCAGTCAAGTATGCCGGTAGAGGGGGCAAGCGTTCGTTCAATGCCTAGTGGGTGAAGCACAAGTTTAAGGTTGTTGAAGCCAGTACGAAGTTTCAGGTCATTTCAATTACTGCCTCTGAATTATTTGAATATGGTGAACGTAGTTCGCGAAAGGAAATGAGAACCGCGTCCAAAATACATACAATCAATAAAATAAACATTCTCCTGCCGTGGTTGCTTAGTAGCTATGGCATTGAGCTGCTAAGCTCGAGGTCGCGGGACCAAATCCTGGCCGCAGTGGCCACATTTTGACGGGGGCGAAAAGCGAAAATGTCCGTGTACAATGAATTGCATGCACGTTAAAGAACTTCAGGTGGTCGAAATTATTCCGGAGCCGCCCCCCTCCCCCTTACGGGGTTCTTCATAATCAGGTCATGATTTTGCCACATAAAGCCCCACAATCTACTTAATTGCTAAAGTTGTTTTTTTTTTCATGTGTTTTTCATGGTTTCATTTCCCATTCCTGTCTGTCTTTGTCAATTTTTCAACCGTTTTCTGATGTGTCCTCTCTATTTTTTTTATCCTCTTGAATGGCCTCGCCCACTCATGCAACAGCCCTGCATGGGCTGCATCTTGCGTCTATGCACATACGTGGAGAATATGCTAGTGACAAACAGAAAGTTATGAAACCTTTTCACAGATAAAGCTGAAACACGCAAAAGGTGCCTAGACGGATAGACCAAGCCGCATATGGCGCAGAAATTGCGCTGCCGATTCCGGCGGCGGAGAAAGATAAGGATAATAGGGCGGGTACTCTTATCGAGTGGAAGCGCTGCAAGTGCCAAGAGTGGAGGCGGACGTACGCTCAGAAAGATGGCGCCTAGCAGCTGGCAGTACACACTGGTCGGGTTCTCTGAAGAAATTGACTGGAAGCCTCTAAATTTTGTCAGGGCCATTCCTGCGAACAGAATCTGCGGTGCTTGCGGACTAGTACACAGAGCTACCGCTTTGCTCGGTTGCGGTCACGTGCTGTGCAAGAACTGCTACGATCACTCGGTTGATGATGGCGGACAAGTTTGCCCATTAGACGGCGGCCACTACCCCGAAGAGGACGTTGAATGGAGAATTTTTCCTGCCGAGAAACTTCTACAAAGAGAGGTAGGGAAAGAAAGTATGGCAGTGTCTTAGTTCTCTTGTGTATAAGTGTGTATAAGGCACCAGCGCCCCTGTTTACAAAAACCTGTTACGCGAGAATTGTTTGTAAGAGCGCGAATTCCTGCCAATCATGATGGCCAATGTGGAAGGCCATTGACGATTGAAAAGCTTTGTGAATTCGGTCCCAGTTCATGAGTGAACTGCAACTCTAGAATTTCCAGTCATTGAACAAGAAAACCTCGCTTTTGAGCAGCCTATATACGAACTTGTTTACTTGATTTCTGTAACGCAACTTATGATTCTGTCAGCATCACTCAGTTTTCATGCCTTTAAACAGTGTTCGTTTGTGTAATATTACATTTATTTTCTTCAACGAGCAGAACGTCCAACGCGCGTCTGGTGACGTATAGACCTGTTATTTTGTAATTATCATTACGATAGTGCGCCAGATAACTGAAAGCACTTTCTCATTTAGAAGCTTCTTCATTGCCCTGATATGCAGTTACATACATCTATAATGTAAGTAAGACTATTGGTTCTACCAAAAGGACTTCACGCAAACTTTACATTCGACATTGTTAAAGAAAGAAAATATTTGATATTTGAATTTTATTTGGATTTTTTTATTTACGTACAAGATACATCAGAATGATGGAAGAAAACGCTGCATTGAAGCAGCTCCAACCACATATTACAAGGGCAACAACAGCAAAGTTTATTTTTTTCTTTATTTCTATTTTGCGCGTGGTATTTTCGAAATGCCCTGTAACCACATTTGAAGAAGAATGTGTAATAAAGGGCGGTAATTTTTTACTAGGCACGTGGAGAACACAGATTTGCAGAAGCCATTCAACAACGTTAAGATTCAGAAGTTCCAAAGTTGCTTCAAACAGTTTTATAAAACGTTGGACAAGTGTAATGACTCCGACGGAGATTATCTTCAAGGGACCGAAATGGTTTTTTTTTTTTTGTTAAGAAAAATGAAGTTCTCATCTGCCCGGTTTTTTTTTTTCTTTCTTTCTTTTTATTCGAAGAGGGGAAAGTTGGTGGTGAGGGGGTAAGGTCATCCCTGTATTTCAACCTGGGTGTATATAGTCCTGCCTCAAGTAGAAAATACAGATAATTTGTGGGCAGCTTTGTGGAAATAAATAAACCTAATTATTTCATTAAAGCGCTGACTTTGCGGGGATTCGCGAATGAAAAAATATGTGCTCGTGAATGAAACCCTTCATTGAGTATAACATTTGTTCTTGTTATCACTTTCATCCAGGTGAAATGCTGGAATGAAGAAGCTGGATGTCAAGCCGTGATAGCTGCTTCCAATATCAGCAAGCATCACCGCGATGAGTGTCAATACCACACAGTATCTTGCCCGAAGTGCTCGGCGACTGTGCTGTACCGCAGTGCTAGCACGCACATAATGTCAGGATGCCGCGCGGTGTCCTGCACGCCAGTAAAGCGCGAGACCTCAAAGGAAAGCGATGGAAGTGTGGATATTGAGCAGCTAAAGGAATCTCTTCAGGCGGCTATATCAGAGATCAAGGCCGGGTTTCGGCAAATTCATAGCTTCAACGACGCACGGAAGGCAACTCTCGAACATGTCTGCCATGGAATCAACTCTCTCAAAGAAGCTATGAAAGAAGAGTTTGTAGCAGTGAATAAAGTGTACGGCACCCGCTTCGCGGAAAGTGCAGCTGGTGCTGGTGACATTATGGAGGAAGTGATAGAAATCTTGAACTCGACGACTAGCCGCCTCGACGATGTCTTTCATAATGTCAACCGTATTAGTGAAAAAGTGCGCCAAAGGGCGACAAATGAACGAGTTGCAAAACAGGCTGCTGAAATTTCCACGTTAAAGTCTGAACTTCAGGAACGCAGTGAAAGGATGCTCACGCGTGTTGAAGACGTGCTCATGCTCCTTTCACTGAACACTTCCCGTCACGAATTTATCATCAAGGACATAAGCTTACTTAAAGAAGCTGCGCTAAAGAATGACTCGGCTCTGGTAGAGCTCGAGCGCCGGTACTCACGTGCATACTGCATCGTTCCTGGAGTTTACTTTAAGAAAAATGGGGACTCCGTAAATCTGCACATTTCTATCCATATCGAAGAAGGCCCGTTTGATAGTTTCATTCACTGGCCCTTCCGCCATAAGATCGAGCTCAGTGTGGTACATCCAGCTTTCGGGAACGTGCGGACGCTCAAGTTTGTGAGCAGAAACTGTGAGTCCCACCATCTGTCCAAGCCATGCAACGGAAAAGGTCACGTGACGAACCCGTCTTTCAGTCTGAATGAACTTGAGCGCGACGGCTATCTGAAGGATGATAAACTGCGGTTCATATGGGAAACACTCCTATGAGAGTTTCGTGGGCGCACTGCTGGAACCGCGATTCTTATTGCCCCTACTCTATAGTGCATTTGTTTTATGTTTCGTATTATTCTTGCCTATGTGCAGTTGTGTAATTTTGTTTCTTTAGAACCTACGAAGCCGATGAGATCCGATGAGTTCTTACTAAAATAAAAGGTTTTGAAAAAAGAAGCAAGCAATATTAAATTATTTCACTTAGACAGTGCAAAAGCGTGCTATCTACACCCGTGAGAAACGATGCAATTAAATGATTTCGATAAAGTTTTTATTTATTTATTTATTTATTTATTTATTTATTTATTTATTTATTTATTTATTTATTTATTTATTTATTTATTTATTAACAAATACTGCAGGCCCTTCTCGGGCCCATGCAGGATTGGATACTTATAATACAAACAAGAGCAGTAAATTTAAAATATTTACTTGAAATAGTGGCAAATATACATACACAAGTGAAAAAACATGGCAATACACTGGACATAGATGACATAAATGACTGCTGGTACAAGGGAATATCATCAACTCACAGTGTACTCCACTATTGGACTCGAATTTCAACAAAAATTGATATTAATATTACATTGAACAAATGATTCCAACGAAACGGAGTTCACTACCTCCTCAGATAACGTATTCCAATAATAAATCGCGCGAGGACATTCGCGCGAGGAAATAACGAGAACTTGTTAACATTAATGCGGCTGACTGGTTGTCTAATAGTTTTACTGTCATGTGTTCTCTCTGATTGTTCTAAAATATCCTGAAGATATGGTTCCCGTGATAGCTCAAAGTTCTCGTGGTAAAGTTGGTAAATAAATGTAATCTAGATATGATCCTGCGCTACTCAAATTTCTGTAGGTTGGCCCTATTACGTAAGTTGCTGACACTGGAGTGATGCGAGTAAACAGAATAAATAAACGCAAAGCTAAATTCTGTACTCTTTCGATTTTATTATTCAAGTGTTGTTGGCAACCGGTCCAAATAAGAGATTCATACTCTAATTTTGGTCGCACTATCTCTTTGTATGCATTTAGTTTTACTGCAGGAGACGTATTACGCAGTTTCCTTTTCAAAAAGGACAATTTCTGTAGTGCGCCCCGACAAACATTTTCAACACGCGGTTCCCAATCAAAGTTACTCGTAAGTTTTAGGCCTAAATATTTAACTTTGTCAGTTCTCGTGATGGTTACGTTACCTAAAGAGTGAGTAAAGTCAAGGGGCTTCTTTTTGTTGCTAAACGTAATGGGGGCTGTTTTAGAAGTGTTAATTATTAAGCCCCACCATGCACACCATGCATCAATGGAGTGCAAAGAATTGTTCAATTTAGTTTGGTCATCTCGATTATTTATGGATGTGTATACAACAAAGTCGTCTGCAAATAGTTTAATCTGGATTGGTGGTGTGACGCAAAGATGAGTATCATTATTATATAACAAAAAAGGAGAGGCCCGAAGACCGAGCCCTGTGGAACCCAAGTTAATGAACCAAGGCTTCAGCGTAAGATCTTTCGCGTGAACCAGGATTCTCTTGTGAAAATAAAAGATTCCAGAGAGCGAACTTTGCCCGATTTGTCTCTAAAAAATACGCACAACTTTGGTGGTTTTACGAAGAGCCTATAATCCGTGCCATGCACGCTGTGACAAGAAAATTGGGGGCGAGAGGCACTTATGAACACTTTTCTCAGTCACCGCTTTTGTAGTAGACGAATTTGGCGTGGTCTTATTGAGACAAATGTTCATACTCTGATTCAAACTCTGTTAATTCGCTAGCAATCAGCCCTATGAGCGTTGTATAATGGTTGCGTAGTGAGCATGTCAAATATTTATCTCTCAATATTATTCAGTAAGATAGGCGTGTATTAGTAGGACTATGATAAAGGCAATTTCGAAGAAAGATGCTGACATTCACAACGATGTGTTTTATTTGCAGATCAGTGCAGAATTTCAATGCGCTGCAAGTGCTAGGCAAAGAAAGATTGAACTATTGATTTGTGCTAAATAAAGAAATGCCTTGGCTGCATGGCTGGAAAGAAGAGACCAGAACGTATCAAAGACATTATGAGACGACAGTAAATATATTTCTTTGGCTTACTACAGCAAAAATCATTCAAAAAGTTCAGTCTATGATAATGCACAATTAAAAAAGTAAATAAGAATGAGCTGTGAGAAAATTCATGTTTCACAAGAAATCTCACCCGACGCGGAAGGACCCGTAAAATGAAACAATAGAACGATCGATAATACGCAACCGCCGAAATTTTGCTTAATCACGAACGGCTTTGAAAACTATAAAACACAGGCACAGAGTACAGTCGGCTCCGCTTAAACAGAACTCGGAGACAGGAATAACAGTTGGGTTTATCTAAAATTTCGTTTATGCGAAAGACGCAAAAATCACAACAAAGAAATCTTTCTATTTCAAAAAGGATCCAGTGGTGGGGATCACTGTGGTGGGGAAAAAATACGTTATTGTACTCTGCTTGGAATAGCACAGTTTCATTCGCACGAAGCAGTTCTTCGTGCGCTTTCGCTTTTTGTCTGTCGCCATCCCAATGCACCAACGAACCCGAAAAATAGGCAACATGAACTTCGCAGAGCAGCCACTAATGCTACGATAGCACAGCTGGCTGACAGATTGGATATTCTTGATTCTTTGGCATCAGCAATGGGCATGTTTGCCGACGTGTTTGTAGACGTGTTTCATATCAAATATGACTGCCCGTGAGGTACGCGCACTTTCGATTCCTGTTCCGTTTAACCGGAGTTCGCAAAAACAAGCGTTCCGGTTTAAAGGGATACGGACACAAAAGTTGGCAGCTGGTTTTTTGCGTCAGAACAAAAGTTGAACTGTTGAAAATGACGAATACAACACGCTGCTTTTAAAAAAAAAGAACGAGAAACATTTTTTTGCGATTTTCTGTTGCACCTTGCCTCCAAGCGGCCGCCGGCAGAAGTTGAAATTTCACGTCATAACACCCAACCGCGCGCGCGCGCGCGGCCTAGGTCGGCCACAGCTGCCGCAGTGTTTCCGGGGGTGTCGGTCCCTTGCAGCGTTTGTTTAACCCCTTTCGGCGATCTTCGCACGTGGTCCGTCTGAAACATTATCCCCGTCGGCGTTCCACGCAGGTGGTGTGTCTTACATGCGCCTTCCCGCGGTCGTCGCTTGGTATTGACACGTTTGTCGCGGCGGAAGGAATTGCCCAGACATTGCTGTTATAACAGCATCGTCGGTCGTGACACGCCATCGCACACGTTTTCCAGAGACAAGAACGTGCGTAAACTTTGGATACCAGCCTGTCAGCCGTCACGCCCAGCCTGGACACCTCTAAAAAATGACTTCATTTGCGCGGACCACTTCCTCGACGATGATTATGTGACCAGCCCGACTGTGCCGAAAAGCCTCGGCATGCCGCTCAAAAGGCACCGCCTAAGGCCTGACGCTGTGCCTTTTGCTCTCAAGTACCCCGCAGCTGCCTCGCCTGCGTGCGCTCTTGAGAAAGCAAGTTTACAGAGGAAATAACAAATCATTCTTGCACAGGTGTAAGGTGCATAGCAAAATCTTCGCGCTACGGTTCGCGAAAACCTGACCGGCACTACCACGGCCGCCTGCTCTTCTTCGTCGCTTGACGCGGAAGGCTCGTAACCGTAAGCGGTAATATTTCTTGCCAAGTTGGAATGGACCTCGTCTTCAGACGTGTGCTCATCGCTGGTAGAGGCACCAGAACTCGAATCCATGCTCGCGATGGCGGCGTCGGCGCGCTTCGAATGACCGCGGCCGGCCGGCTGGCTATCCGACGACGGTGTCGTGACGTCACGCCTTCCAACTCCCGCGGGTCGGGCAACGAGGCGAGCGCGCTCACAAAAACGCCAAAAATAAAGCCATAGGCTCAAAAATGAGCCAAGTGACTACCTCATTTCGGTGCAATCACACACTGGGGATTCATTTTCAGCATTTTCGTAAAATTTTCAGATTTTCTGTCCGTGTCCGTTTAAATGAAGTTTGTTAACATTGTTCCTATTGGTATAGCCAACAAAAGTTGGTACCCTCGTCCCTTTCATCTGGCATTTTCATTTAAGCGAGTTTAGTTTATCAGCAATCCACTTTTACTGAAATAGTCATCGCCTGTCTGTAAATAAAGTACACACTGACGGTCAAATAATTTCTTGTTCTGTTCGTTCTTGAGATTTTTTGCCCCTACCCGGTTCTAAAGCACAAAGAAGGAAACGCGTCACTTCGGAGGGGATTTATATAATTAGAGGGGTCGAGTGCCAGTTTGTTTTTGAGTAGTTGGGAAAGAAATACCAGCCGTACGTTTTTCTACGAACTTCACGCAACGGAATGTCATTAGATCTAATTAGTTCAGTTGGACAGCCGAAGGCCGAAAGCTTGTACACAAACCGGACAGCTTGCCTTTGCATTCTTGCAAGGCTGTTTATGTTGGACTCAGTGTATACTTAGGCAGGAAATTCGTACTCGAGCTTCATTGCAATTAAGCAATAATATGCTCTGAGTTTACCACATGCTGAAGTTTTTTTTTAAGTTAAGGCTTGCTAAACAGGGTGACACCTAAATACTTGTAGTTAGCAGCTTCTATGAGTAGGGAAGAATCTTACGTGTAAGTGCGATGTTTTCTTACGAGGTATGGAAAGAAAAACACTTGCTTCTACATTTTTGGCCATCCCCCATTGTTTGTAGCAATGCAGAATGTTATTGAGGCTGTCATTCAGGTCATTTTGGTCGTTCAAGGACAGACGCTGCGAGACAGCTTCGCATTCTGACACGCACACTCTCGTTAGCACAGTGAAACACCACACACCAGACTGCGCGCAATAAACCCTACGCTGCAACTCGGAGCTCCGGCTAAACTGTGCCGATGCGAGACGCCTTTTCTGTGTCGGTTGTGATTGGGAGTTACCTTGACGAAAGCTTATTCAGACTAATTGGAATGACTGACAGTCCTGCATGTCATGTCTGCGGCTGCTAGGAGAACATTGACCACCTATTGTGCCACTCCTCTCAACTTGAAGCGCGAAGACAATCTAGGTCCTAACGCTACGGTAAAACAAGTTAGAGCGCGAAAACATACCCAAATACACGCACACACTCACACGATCAATTACTCTAATAATACCCCTCCCCGCAAGCGAGGAGACTAGATGATCGTCCTCTGAGTGAACAGACAATACTGGAACACCGTCACCACCGATCATCAGCTCAGAAGGCAGTGAATGTACTTTCGTGCTTTCTGAGAACTACTGGCTTGTGCGAGTGCCTTTGACTGAGTAGTGCTGTCCATGCACGCGCTCACATTCACCGCATTCCTTTCTTTCTCTCTCTCTCTCTCTTTCTTTGGTGGCTAGTACAGGCGATTTCAAATTAAGCGCAAACTTCCGCAAATAGTCACATTTGAACATTTATTTGACTTCTCAGCATCAAAAATGTCATTAACATTCAGCAGGATATATAAAGGGGCCACTGCCTTGTGGTATCCCAGATCTGACCGGAAGGCTGGCCGAGTGCTGCCCGCCCAAATCCAGACTATTCACGATTGGTTCAGTATTCTGCAGTCCAAGAAACAGGGTCCTAATTCACAAAAACTTCTTTCGCTAGACTTTTTGGAAGGAAAGAATTTTAGTCAATCTGGGCGCCAGACATGTCATTAACGAAGGCGGCCAGCCAAAGGCAAAGCGAACTTACGAAACAAAAGCTTTGCGAATCTGGCGCCAGGTTATTGTGGAATTCCACAGTTTGTAAGCTCAAGTATTAGTTTATCGTGCGGTATCTTATTGAAGGCTTCACTAAAATCTAGAAAGCTTGAATAAGTTCCGCCAGGTTTGATCAGAACTCGAAATCTTCTGATTTATTTCACATTGGCCCTGCACTTCAATTCAAAATCCCGTCCACATTAAATACAACCAGAGCCTTCTAAACACTCATTCACCGTCTGCGTCTCGGTACCGCGTACACAAAACATTTTCTCCAAAAAATTTCGAGAGCTGATAGTCCGGAATGTACTTGTGGCCACGCGGATGAGGATGTATAGCATCTTCTGTTAGAATGTCCGCGACACGATACACACAGACAACGTTTAACACGTTATTTAGAGACATTAGACCGCAGGCCCTTCAGCCTCAGGAAGATATTAGGTCCTTGGCCAACATATTCGTTGCAAAGACGAGCGTTAATGGCCCTCCAAAGATTTCTAGAAGCGAGCAATATCCTCGGAAACTATTGAAAAGAGTGTTTATCTGTGATAAACTCACTCTATGGTCAATTCGACACCTGGGTTCATGTAGTTTCCTTTAAATCGAATCCATGCTATCTTATGTGCCGTGATTTTAGTACAATTACGTGACCGTACTTTATGTTTACTTTAGTGCAGCTATGTGACTGAACGTTGTGTGCCCTTTTTCTGAGCGCACTTTCAGTTTTAGTGTGACATAACTGTGTACTTATGTGACTGGATTTTGTGTTTAACTTTATGCGCCTTCGTGACTGAACTTTGTGTTGCTGTGTTTCTGAGTTGACTTTCAGTATTAGTGTGGTATTAGTGCACTTATGTGACTGGACTTTGTGTTATTGTGATTTGGAGTTGACATTTAATTTTAATGCGTGTAGGTTCATTCTTTCTTTCTTACTTTTTTTTCATACCTCTATGTGAAAAGGAGTAGCCGGCGCAAATTAAAGGCGCCAACATCTCCTAAAAACCATATAATAAAAAAAAAGTTCGGTCGGTATTACCAACACAATATGCAAAAGAGTGAGTTACCGTGTCTAGTTGAGTAACTGTGGCTACCCTTTACAATGATGAGAGTTTGTTAGAAGTGTGTTCTGTTCGAGAAACTCATTGATGCTTTTTTGCAAAAATGTGCTCAAATAGCCCACAGCAGTTAGACGTTATTGAGCTTGGGTGGTAATTCTCAAAAAGCAGACGATCACCTTTCTCAAAAACGGGCACCACATAACCTGTCCTCTAATCACTCGGTATTTTTAAACACGAAAAGGAAGCACGAAATATGATAACTAGGTATTTTGCGAGAGACGGGGCATGTCACCGAAGGAAAACATTTGGTATATTGTCAGGTCCAGAAGAAGTTTTAGTTTTAGTGGTAAATAATATATAGAGAGCACTCAAGGGTTACTACTAACTTTCAAATATGGAGCACCATCCACTCAAGCAGTGGGTATACTAGTAGCGGCAGCAGGGAAAGCGTCAAGTATATATTAAAGTTTTCAGCAATGTATTTTTTGTTCATTAGTAATAACGCCATTTAGAGAAATCTACGAAAATTGTTTCTTTTTTTTCATTCGAGTAGTGCCAAATATTATTTGTGTCGGTTATAATAAAGTAGGATGGCGTTGCAGTAAAATAGTGTTCCTTTGAACGATGCACTGCACGTGCAAAACATTCGTTAGTTTCTGCCATGACCTTAAATGGGGTGCACTTCTTTTTTAATGTTTTCACTGTGCGGTTTAACTAACCGATGTCCCGAGTGCATATTCTCGTGCATTAAACTGTAACAAAATATGTTGCACAAATAATCTCCTAGAGCAGTTAGTCATCAGGTAATAATGTTACTATTTTTGTCGACACAATTTTAGGCGTATTCATGCCACAACAATTGGTCCACTTAGGCATTCTGTCAGAGCGACTGGTGTTCATGGCGAATTTGTGCTCAGTCAGAAATGTTTTTGTTGATTGAGGTTTTGTTTTCGCCAGCTTGTTCTGAACTGTGACCTGATTAATAAGCCTGAAATCAGCATGGCATATTGGTTGTCAAACCAATTTTTTTCTGTGATCCCTTTTGTGGTGGCTGGAAGAAAGTAGCACAGGCGTATCTAACGGGGGGGCATGGGGGGGGGGGGGCATGGGGGGGGCAAAGTAGGCCATTTGCCCCCCCCCCCCCCCCCACTTCTGAAAGCGGGCACTTTCGGATGCATGCCGGAAAGTCCAACAAAACTACAGCTGAGGCTAAATTTGTTTTCTTAATAGAGTGGCCACGTAAGGAATGCTTTTCTTTACTAAGTATCCCTTGCTTGGGCAGCGAGGATTGTCTCTTATGCCTCCTCATGACGCTCTAGCGGTCGATGCGCAGGATTCTCCATACACGCTTGCATTGCGGAAAGGCCTGGCGCTGGACAGTCCCCGCCCTAAAAAATGTACACTTGCGCTACTTGCATTATGCCTACTTTTTGGGACCGCCTAACCGTATTTGACAAGAAATTAGGCTTGTTATATTTAAGCTGGGGGCGAAGGAAGAGGTCAGGATAAAGTATTACAGTCAGCCGCGCCCAACGATTGGTGTGCAACGGCATGAAATCACTGGATTATCAAATGCTGGAACTATTGCATCTCCGTCCAGAGATAGTCTACATAGCGTTGCAGTCTCAGTATCTTATCACCATCAAAAATCTAATCAAACCAATTAAAGGTATAACTGTCGAATTCCATTGTGTAATCACGACTTAGATATATCTTCGTGAAAATGACCTTTGTCGAACGCGCAGAGCCATTTCAATACCAATAGAACACTGAACTGAATTTTTTCTAAAGGCCTGTGTGACTTCAGGTTTTATCGGTTTCATTTTCAGGCCGTTTTTAAATAAGAGCTACACTATTACTTGTTCCTGTGTAGGAGCAAGAACAGCAGATATTTCATATTTTGAAAAAAATGGAACCCACTTTTTCGTGGCGTGTACCCAAAGAAGGCTGCTTACGTGCTCTAAAAACAGTTAATGAATACTCGCTTTCGCTCAGTTTTTCTGCGGTATACACACTATTTAGTTGTCTTCCCCCGGTATCCTCGGTAAACTATGCAGGGCACGGTGCTTATATCGATTCGAAGTAGGAAGCAATGTTCTGGGTGGCGAGCGATTTATCTTTATTCTGTTTAGGTTCATTTCAGCCTTTGCAGAAAGTTACTGATTGAAGTGTTCCAGAGTGCCATACTGCCGCTAGTCGAAATGTTTCCCATACTCCCAAGACAACTGCACAAGATATGGACTTGAAATTCCGTGAAAATATGGATAACTTCAAGTGCAATGCGTGGCGAAACTTTCACTCTCCTGTTTTAAATGCAAGTGTTGCAGATAATTGCTAAACCGTCGTTCTTTCCATGTGTTTCCGTGCATCACACTAGATGCGTAGTTTGTTTCTCCGGTGTCCCCAGTGAGCTAAATAAGGCATCTTGTTTATATCTGGAGAGGACTAGGGGCATAGCATGGGCAATATGTAGGTAATTTCCCAAATGAGTGGGTTAAATTCGCCTTTTTCCAATAGAATAGACGGCTTCACTGTCTTAGATTTAACTACAACTGAGGTCACATTTTGCGAACTTAGCGGGAACAATTCGCCAATTTTACCGTGGGATGTGCGATGGTAAAATGCGTGTACGTGCGATGGTAAATGCATGTTGATCAAATGCAGTTAAAAAAACTGTAAGCAAGTATTCGAAAGTATCACACTGCTCTTATTAGCTAGGTTTCCCAATGTCCCAAGAGAACTCTGCGTTTCAGATATTTTATACTTTGGCAGAAGAGGTAGCATTTTCAGCAAAATGTGTCACGAAGTTGCAACATTTCTGGCTTATTTAGGAGCGTTACGAATAATTATTGAACCCTCATTTTCTTTCTCTTTACTTTTTCATGCGTGATATATTGGGTTTACCTTGTGTCCTGACTGAACTAAAGGAAGCAGCTTCTTTATGTTTTGTGACTCAGAGGACCAGGTAATGTTTGATGAGTAGGTAAAGTTCAAAATAGACGGGTAATTGGGGCTTTCGCAATAAATTACGTATGCAGTGCTCTAGAGTGTTATGAGCCTGCCTAAGGGGCCGAATTGAGCCCACAGCCCTCACAGAACTATAAGTGCCACCAAAACCAAATTTATCGAAATTTGGGGTACGCTAGCTATGAAAACTCTCTGAGCGAAGTTAAATGAGGTTGCATCAAACACGGTCTTTGTAAAAAAAAATTATTATTCAAGTGCCAGAGCGTGTGATATGGTCGCTTTCAGCTATGCTTCCCAGTGTTCCGATATAGCTGTATGTTACAACAGATTTACATTTCGTGGAAAAAGGAGGGGGGGGGGGGGTCATCATAAGTGCAATGTGCGACGAAACTTTCGTGTTCCTGGTTCAGTTAGAATTGCATTGCAAATAATTACTGAGCCATCGTATTTCCCCCTATTTTCAGGCGTCATAAGGCGTTCCTAGCTGGTTTCATCGATGTCCTCGGTGAACTAAACAAGACACTTTGTTTCTATTTGGCGAAAATATAGGGCGCTGTATGGGCACTATGTAAGTAAACTTCAAAGACAGGGGACTGGTTATGATATTTGCAGTAAATTACGCAAGCACGCGATCCGGAGCTCTATGAATGTGTGTTACGAACAAAGTGGATCCTGCTGCGCTGGGAGAACTGTGAACTCAACCGATATATCAAAGATAGCGAAATTTGAATGGGGGGGGGGGGGGGGGGGGGAGAGTAGAGAGATAAATGGTATATGTTATGGCGAAGGTAGATTTGGTAAGGAATTACTGGCTTTTTGATAATTTCTAACAAGAAGCGCTTTGAAGCATTACATGCGGGCAAGGTTTCAAACAACACAGTCATATTGTCGCTGGACGCGAAGAACAGCACGCAGGACGACGGCACAACGACAAACACAAGCTCTATATTCAAGGCCCAAGAAGAATTGGCCGCGCCAACTTTATCTTCTTCGGAGAGGGACATGCTTGTGCTCGTGTCCCTCACTTCGTTTTCTTTAGTCGTGACAGCCTCCCTTCCAAGAAAGCATCGTCCCGATGCTTTATCGTGACGACGCCAGGATCGGTTCTCGCGTATGCTGCAGTGATTTCATTCGGACAAATAAGGCTTCATCCGAACGACGTGCCCAATCTGAAGTATGCCGTCGACGCCTTGAGGAATGTGGGCTATCGGAGACGACTTCATAGTTGACGTCCGAGAGACGTCGGATGACTTTATACGGGCCGAAGTACCTTCTCAATAGTTTCTCTGAAAGGCCACGACGGCGAACAGGAGTCCAGACCCAAATCTCCCTCCAGGCTCGTAGGAGACTTTTCGGTGGCGAAAGTTATAGCGCCCTGCATCGTACTCCTGCTGCCGACGAATACGTATGCGTGCAAGTTGTCGGGCTTCTTCAGCACGCTGAGTAATGTAGTCAGCGTCAGTTTCGACACCATCGCATCCATGTTCATGCGGCCACATTGCGTCGAGCATGGTTGTGACATCGCGACCGTGGAGAAGGCGGAACGGTGTCATCCTCGTTGTCTCTTGCTGAGCCGTATTATATGCAAAAGTGACATACGGCAATATCTCGTGCCACTTTTTATGCTCCACATCAACATACATGCAAAGCATATCCGCAAGTGTCTTATTGAGGCGCTCCGTGAGTCCATTCGTTTGCGGATGGTACGCCGTTGCTTGCCGATGAGATGCGCCACTAAGTCTTAAAACTGTGCCCAATAGCTCGACTGTGAATGCACTTCCTCTGTCAGTTATTATTACTGTGGGGTGCCATGTCTCAGCACGACATTCTCTATAAAAAATCGAGCTGCTTCACTGGCCGTTCCCCGCGGTAAAACTTTAGTTTCGGCGTAGCGCGTGAGAGAGTCAGTTCCTACGATAATCCATCGGTGTCCCGTAGCAGTAGTTGGAAATGGGCCTAGCAGATCCATTCCGACTTGTGCAAATGGAGTTCTGGGTACTTCGATAGGATGGAGGAAGGCTGCAGCTTTGACGGCTGGCACTTTCCGCCGCTGGCAATCAAGGCATGTGCGGACGTACTGCCTGAACAGTCGCCGTCAATCTTGGCCAGTAATACCTTTGTCTCACTCTGCAGAGTGTTCGTGTGAAGCCCAAAAGGCCGGACGTTGCTTCATCATGGCATGCCTGCAATATTTCATTCAGAGAGATGGTGGGACGACGAGCAAGTAAGTGCTTCCGTTTGGAGAGAAGTTCACTTTATAGAGGACGTCATTGCGTAAGCAAATTATGAAAGTCCTCTTCCAAAACGTTTTGGCAGGGTAGAAAGTCGACCCTCTAGGAAGCTTATAATGGGCTCCAATTCTGGGTCTTCGCGGTTGCTGCTGTGAGAGCGTAGCCGTGTTGACAACTGCAACAAACGCTGTAGCGTCTCAATCGTCCTGCACTTGCAGGTTCGAATAGGGCGCGAGAAAGGCAGTCCACGTCCCGTATGCCGCTTTCCCGAATTCTACACAATAGCCATGGTCGAATTCTTGAATTTAAGCTCCAGCGCGCCAATCGTCCTGATCGGTCTTTTTAAGTTCGTCGACGCGCAATGTAGTACTGGTATCGGTATACAGGCGCCCGGAAGTTAGCTCCCGCACACGCGGTTCGTTCACATGGATTCGCGCTTTGCGCAGATGTTATCCAAACGACTACTTCCTGATAGGTGGCGATTTCAACGACAAGCATCCGCAGTGGGGCTATGATTATCACACGCCCCTTGGAACGGCACTCGTAGATGCCACGGAGACAACTGACTTAGTGCTCGCAAATGACACCGACTACCCCACCCGAGACGCGCTGCATAGCGGACAGCGTAATAAGACCCCGGACCTGACGTTGTCCACACCAGACTACGTGAAAGACTGGCGATGCGATCCAGACGCTTGGGGCAGCGACCACTATCCGCTGTGGATTACTTTGAACATCGGACGAAAATGGGGGGCCGGCCGCACTGTGTGCCCGATGAGGTGGGATGCCTACAGAAGAGCATTTGCGGAGCAACCCAAACTGCATCCGTACGAGAGCGGGCGTCGCACGCCCTGCGAATGGCCACAACTGAGACGGAGGTAAGAGCTGATGCACCGACGCCGGAATGCACATGCTAAACCTTTGGGATGCGCGCAAGCGAGCCCAGTTGACGTACGTAGAGAATGGCCGACGACATCGCGACCGTGTGCGACTTCGACGTCGTACAGCCGTCGCTAGAAGATATGCCAAGCGCCTGTATCGGGAACGTTGGAGCCAGCACTGCTCATCATTCAATGAAAGAACTGGCCTCCATAAGGTTTGGTACACATTCAAGGCTATGACAGGTCAGCGCAAAACACGCAATGCTATTTCAAACGTCTTGCTTAAAACTGGCCAGTCAGTCATCCAGCTCCAGATGATGCCGCGAAGAACGTACGTTCTTTCCCCAACCGTCGAGGTCCCCGAACGCCGACATTTACCGGAAAACGCAGCCAGTGAACCGACGAGGGCCTCCAGGCCCCATTCTCGCTCTTCGTGCTCGAACAGACACTTTCTGCTATAAACGCGCGCAGCGCACCAGGCCATGACGGCGTGACGTGGGCGGCTCTGCGGAATCTTGAAGAATACGCAAAGAAGCAACTTTTCGATGAGATTAATGCAGTGTGGGTCAACGGTGAAATCCCAGCAGGATGGAAGCATTCGATCGTCAAACACATACCGAAACCAACAAACAGCCAGATGTACTGTCGAACATGCGCCCAGTATCGCTCACACTACTACGTGTAAGCTGGCGGAGCGAATGGCCCTGACGCGCATATCTCACTTTCTAGAAACAGAGGGTCGCTTCCATCCAGCACAGACAGTGTTTCGACCAAACTTCGCACCCATGACAGTCTCCTGCTTGTGAAGGAAGGTGTACTGCGTCGAAAGACGGTCGGACGAAACCGTCACCCGAGCATCCTCGTGGTGGTGGACCTCCGAAAAGCTTTTGACACTGTGACGCATGAGGCAATCATCGAAGCAGCAGAGAGGCACGGAATCACATGCCGCCCACTCAACTTGTGTGCGCTCTTTCCTTCAAGATCGCACTTTTTCCGTACGGGTAGACGGAAACGTCGGAAAGGTTTACCCAAACATGGTGGGAGTCCCGCAAGGCTCCATACTGTCACCCCTGCTCTTTAATTGACTATGATAGGCGTGGCTCAGCGACTAGAGGCTATTTCCGAACTGGGCTTCACCATTTACGCAGATGACATCACGTTATGGACTCCGTCACGACCGATTCACAATCAGCAAGAGACCCTGCAGGCGGCACTTGATGTTATTGACCACTACCTGCCAAACTGGTATGATCGGAAAAACCATGCGCGTTCTCGGGATACCTATTGACCACACAGGCACAGCGGATGCGTGGCTCGCTGATCTCCGCCGGACGTGGCACAAGACTATGCACCTCATAAAACGGATCTGCTTCCGCATGGGTGGCGCTGGTACCGACGTATGCCGAAAACTTGTGAGTGCTTTGCTGACATCCCGAGCGATATACGGAGCACGCTGTTATGACCTGCTGCTCGGCACTGGACACAGCTAGAGGATCTCCACAGAGCAGCTCTCCGCATCATCACAGAGCTCCCGAAGCACATACGTGTCAGGAGCTGCATCGATATGCGAAGTTGCCTACCCTCCGCGCAACCATAGAAGCATCAAAGCAGGCCCGAGGAGCGCCTGAAGCACACCAGACAAGGAGGGCACTACTGGCCTACATGGGAAAGGACATATCAACTTTACCCGAACTGCCATCCGAAATACCACCTTGGGATGACATTGCTGTCGTCGACACTACACCAACGGCCCCGAAACATGGGCGCACAACATGCGCACCGTCGGGCAGCATTTGCTGCGCGTCATGCGCAGAGTCGGCAGATGCACCATTAAGCCAGGAACAAGTGTACACTGATGCAGCTTTCGACCCACGCACCAGTGAGGGAGCACTCGCCTACCACGTAGTCAGTTCTTGTGCGACACATTCTACCTTCATAACTGCTGATGCCGACGACCCAACGGAACTTGAACTCCGGGCGATAGGCTGGGCAGTAGACCAGGTTCTCAAGCAACACGCATGCAAACACATCAATATATACACAGATTCCCAATATGCGCTGCATGCTTGCAAGTCTCGCCACATAACCTCATCAGAAGTTCTTCTGGTCAAGTAGGCCTACAGGCGTGCAGAGGTCCGCGGGTCACTGCAACACTTCATTGGATCCCTGGTCACCAGGGCATCGAGGGAAATGACAGAGCCAATGAGGCGGCGCGCGCCTTCTTTCCAACCGCGTCATCTCCCGGGATCCTTCAGAGACCCTCAGCACCAGCACACTAGCATGACAAAAGGACCACCGTATGACCCAGACAGAGCTCTGAGAGTAGCAGCCAACCGACGCAAGAGGGAACTCCGTGGGAGTGTCCCGCCAGACCCAAACCCACTTCCCGTGGGTCTTCCCAGGTCGGGGCAGGTGCTGCTGCATAGGCTCCGTTCCGGCTTCGTCCTCCAACCGGACGTGCTGGAGCGGTGGCGGCAATACCGGCCACGCCAGGAGAGACGCCCTCCTTTCCCTTCTCCTGACTCTCTTCCGTCGCAGGAACCTGGCCCCTCGACAGCCTCTGAGGACGAAGAAGCACCCCAGGAGCCGCACAGGTGTCCTGACTGGCGTGGCCACGCGACCATCCGCAGCCCATTTGTTTTGCGAGTGCCAGCGCACGCTAAGCAGCGGACCACCACCTGAGGTGGTGCAAGTGTCGTCCTACGAGGAGTGGATTAGGCCGGCAACTGGATTGGCGGATTCCGACAGGGCCATTCTAGACTCGCTCTTGGGTTTCGCCGAGGACACCAGCTTCTAGGACGGATCTAATTTCTCCTTCCCTCTCTCCCTTCGTATTCCACATAATAGGCCTTCGAGCCATCCTCCAATAAATACATTTTATCATCATCAAGCTCGTCACCAACAGAGTGAGTGGTGGTCACTGACAACATCGAACGAGCGGCCGTACAAATACGGACTAAAAGAGAATCAATATAACGTCACCAGAGTAATCTCGGGTCATTTGGGCATTCATTGCCGAGACTGCAGTGGCTGCAAACCCATGTTTAAAGATACTACTGTTTTGTATAGGCTCACAGCAGGATGACAAGGGACATTGTGGAGGCCCATGAAATAGCAAAATTAGGAGAAAGTGCGTGAGCAAGTCTTCAATGTCACTATCCAAAAAAGAGATACGATACCTAGGTTTATCAATGTAACTTTTCCAGTATTTGTTTTGATCATGCCTTAGACGTTTGTACGGTTCATCGATATGCGCCACTGAATGTTCCATTTTTTGTCCTTTTATCTTCTTTGTTTCCGCTCATTCGATTATATTTATCAGTGCGTGCGAAAATAAAAAATAACTCCATCTCGCTAAAGGGAACCATGTGTGGATGCGAAGCAGCGGGGAGATGGTTTCGCAGCAGCGGCCCGAGCGCTCATCGCGGCCCTGCACAGGAGAGAGAATGAGGCGCGCCCGCTCCGTCATTTTCATACCGCGGAACTACCGTGGCGCCCCCAGTGGAGTATGCAGATGTCGCGCCACCTGTCGAGCGCGCCGCTCTGGATTCCTAGAGGAGAGAAAGGGGGAGCGTAGGAGGGAGAGAGGGGTATGGGACGCTCATGCGCTGTGGGGGTGTGGCACGCGGGCGGCGCTCCGTAGAGTATTCCTAGAGGAATGAAAGGGGGAGCGTAGGAGAGGAGAGAGAGGGGAGGGGACGCGCATGCGCTGGGGGGGGGTGTGGACGCGGGCGCCGCTCCGTACAGGATTCCTAGAGGAGAGAAAGGGGAGCGTAGGAGAGGAGAGAGAGGGGAGGGGACGCACATGCGCTGTGTGGGTGTGGGACGCGGCGACGGACTGAGCAGCCGCAAGAAACTCTTCGCATTTAAAATCTATAGTTGAAAGTAGCGCTGTCTCGGTGTGTCTGTTTCTTTCTACGTCCTCGTCCAGTTGCGCTTACACATTCTATCATGGATTCCAACCAATTATCCCGCCAACGTGTTTCTAACTAAATTATCACTTCAAACAAATGCAATTAATAGATTTATGTCCCTGAACAAGGTTCTTTCAGTGGATTCGACACTTCAAATTTTCATACCACAATAAGTTACATATCAGTGCAGTCTATATAACAATGAAACTTTATACCAAAGTCGACTGCCACCTGTTTCTCTCTGACACATTCTGAAGACTATCCCAAAGAAGTTAGCAGCAAAAGTACTATCATGCTGTTGGGTGTAAATAAGTTGTGAGAAAGTAACACCTTTCTTTTTTAACCCGCGGCAGCAGGTTGCCTACATTTAGCAGCAATTAACTGATAGATCGCGGTGTCATTGCTTGTTATTTAGGCGCCAACACCTAAGAAAAAGCATTCCGATTTTTGCCGATGACATCTCAAGAATAAAAACTCAAGTATCGGACTTTGCTAAAGCTCAAAACAACTTGTTTTTATAGAAGACTTGTGCAGAGAATGAAATATTGCATGCTGATGTGGACTGTTAGTTGCGTATTTTTAATTACCTGCTGACTGTGATGCGTGAGGACGTGTCTTTTTATACGTGTTCATCAAACTCAAATATCCAAAGTATAAATACGAACCTACCGATGATTGCAATAATCTTTGACCCCATCATATTCTTTACTTTATGATATTAGATCCTATACATAAGTACTTCAGCTGTTAACAATATGCTTTCAACATGGTCGTGCGAGCCCATATGCAATCGACAGGGCACGAGAAGCTCATTTACGTTGCACCAATAGAAAATCACTACTGACCAGTCGACTATATAGAGTTTCTTATTTTGTCTATCGTCCGGTTTCCAGCAGTGCGTTCCCAACACGCACCACACTCTGTTCATTGGTATTTATTCACAATTTTTGGCCGGCTTTCGTGTCTGTTGCCCCTTTAAAAGTGAGATGCAGTCCTCTCGTCATATTTCTCGTGCGCCAGTAACGCAGTCTTCTGATTTCGCTTCACTGCTGTCACAGACGGAAAAGCGCAGCGCTGATTGTATGTTCTTGCGCTATAGGAAATGGTGCCAAAAGTCTTCTATGGCCCGCCTGAATGACCGTGTACTTTCGCAGTTCGAATTCATGCGCTTCAGGCTTGTTTTTAAGTAATTTAGCTAAAACATTTTATAATTTCGTTACACCATGCATACAAGCTTGAAGAGCTTCACAACAAACTTTAATTCCTCCTGTCTGTTATGTTGGTGCTCTTCAATGCTTCTAAGAACTTGTTGTATACCCACACCGATAATTTTTATAATTTCATGTGCATGTGCATGAGTACAAACATCTGTTTATGTAGAATACTTGTTTGTAGAACACGTTTCTACACTGTGATGGTCACTAGGGCCTGAAACTCCACCCTAATTTTCGAAAAGCCAGGCGTATCGAGCTTTTTTTTTTAATGCTGAAACATGGGTAGATTATGCTTGTTCATCATTGGAAACCAACGAACACAAAGTACACGTGGAGACAGAAGCGTGACTTGCATTTGGCATCTTCTATTTAAACTATCACCACCTAAGTTGGAACACAATACAGAAAGAGCAAAACAAACACGTCTACAGTGCCCATTAGATTATCGGATGGAGCTAATGTCCAAATACCCCAGAACGGTGCGCAGAAATGAAGATCCGTTAGCATACACCAGACCGCAACAAGATATGTGTCATCCACTATCTCAACAGAATGCTTGCTTCACCTTAACCGTAATTATAAGTGTTCTCTCATATTTATACCCGGTTAAAGAGCTGGTTTTCATTGATGTTGTGTTTGCTTCACGTAATGGCACCAATGCTCAATCTTGTAATGCTTTAAACCAAGCGAAGGTTACTGTTAGCTTCAAAAAGTGGGCGAACGTGGCAGGGCTTTATGCTTTTTGCTTTATTGCCCACCAGGAGGCACTATCGCTGAGCAGAATCAACTGACAATTGTGATCATTATTGCTCAATGAACCACTATCGCTCAGTGAGTGAACTGCGAACAATCGCTCAGTGTAATCGACTGTCAATTGAACAAGTGTGCATTGTGAATAAGGAAGCATTTTTTCAACCATGAAACCCCTGCTATAACGCCTTCAGGCAAAGCGGTGAATATTTTATTTTATTCAGACATTCGCCTTCAGGCAAATGCCTGAATGAAATAAAATGTATACTACGTGGCTTTTACCTAACGAAGAATGAATGAATGAATGAAAAACTTTATATCACGAGCTTTTCAGCACATGCGCCGGATGGAAGTGGTTCCCACTTCACGGGAATCCATATGCTGCTCTCGCCTAACGATACAAAGCCTGGGTAGGTGCTATTTTAATAGCCCTGAACGGTGCATATATAATACCACCTCCATACGACCAACGCGCCGCACTATAAAGCAATATTTACTCTCTAGCCATTCTGTTTTTACTGCGATAGCAATTATATTTTACGCGAACGAAGGATTAAGTACTGGAGACTATTTACAAGTATATTTACAAAAGATAGCCGCAGCGCTGGCCAGATGAGCCGACAGCTCGAGAGCCAAGAGCAGTTCGTCTTCTTCGTCTGGGTGCCCGCGCGCATCGTCCAGAAGAAACACGCAATATGCATGTAGCATTATCCCCGGCGGCAGAAGGACCGTCCCGGTGCGTCTAAATATGAGTGGTAACAGGAGGGTAATACGGTTTTAGGCGTGCTACATTCACAACCTCAGTGGAAGGCGGGGCAGATGAGGCATTGGTACTGACTGGGGCGATTTCATACGTATGGAGTCACGGCACGCAGCACTCGATATCGGCCTGTGTACCGAGGCAGGAGTTTTTCAGACAGGCCAACGTGACGAGTCGGTGACCACAGGAGTACCAGGGATCCAGGCGAAAAGTGAACGTCTCTGTGATGTCGATCGTACAAACGCCATTGTTCTCTTGGGAGGTCAGGAGGCGAGCGCGGGCAATTTCGCGAGCTTGGGCTGCCCTGGTGATGGCGTCAAGTGCATATTTCGCTGGTCTCTGCTGCGGCGGGAAAGGAATGTGTCCAGTGGCAATGTGGGTTCTCGGCCAAAAAACAGAAAGAACGGGGAATAGCCGGCAGTGTCGTGACGCGAAGAGTTATATGCAAATGTGACATACGGTAGGGCAATGTCCCAATCAGTATGGTCAGACGAGACATACTTTGCAAGCATGTCTGTCAGGGTTCGATTGAGACGCTCCGTGAGACCATTAGCCTGTGGATGGTAAGACGTAGTCAGCTTGTGCCTGGTTGAGCAGGACTGCAGGATGTCGGCGATGACTTTAGAACGGAAAGTCCGACCACGGTCAGTGAGTAGTTGGCGTGGAGCTCCATGCTGCAGAATCACGTCGCGTAAAAGAAATCGGCGACATCTGTGCCGCAGCTTGTGGGAAGCGCTCTGGTGATGGCGTAGCGCGTGGCGTAATCTGTCGCCACAGCGACCCACTTGTTGCCAGACGTTGATAAGGGAAAGGGCCGAGTAAGTCCAAGCCAACGCGAAAGAACGGCTCCAAAGGAATGTCGAGCGGTTGAAGGCATCCGGCAGGGAGCGTCGATGGTGTTTTTCGGCGCTGGAATTTATAACCCGCCGCAACGTATTTCCCGACGGGGCGGGCAAGGCCTGGCCAAAAGAAGCATCGATGACTCCGGTCGTAGGTGCGGGAGACGCCGAGGTGACCTGCCGTTGGAAAGTCGTGAAGTTCTTGGAGAACAGCTGACCGGAGGTGCCGAGGAATGACTAGGAGTAGGGCAGGACCGTCGGGGCGGACGTTGTGGCGGTATAATACACCATCCGGAGAACAAACAAATGAAGGGACGAATCAGAAGGCGAAGATTCCAAACGATCAATGATGGCACGCCAGGTGCCATCACGGCGTTGCTCGTCGGCGACTTGTGGCAGCTGAGAAACCGAGAAAACGCAAGCGTCGGCATCGGTGTCAGGGTCGGCGGGTGGTTCGTCCACTGGATCGTGATAAGCAGTCTGCGTCTTGATGTAGGGCCCGACTTGTAGACTACCGCATAGGAATATTCTTGTAGCCGGAGAGCCCAGCGACCAAGCCGGCCGTAGGATCCTTGAGTGAGGAAAGCCTGCAGATCGCGTGGTGGTCAGTGATTACAGAGAAATGCGTGCCATACAAGTACGGGCGGAATTTAGAACCGCCCAGACGAGAGCCAGGCATTCACAGTCTGTAATCGAATAGTTGCGCTCCGCTGCTATGAGGAGCGGCTAGCGTAGGCGATAACACTATCGCGTCCCTGTTGGCGTTGGGCTAAGACGGCTCCGATACCGTGACCACTGGCATCGGTACGGACCTCTGTAGGGGGGACGGGTCAAGTGGGCCAGAATAGGCGGCGTGGTGAGACGTTGGTCAGGTGGGCAAACGAGGCAGTATGAGCGTGACCCAACGTAAACGGCACGTCCTTCTTCAGAAGATCAGTAAGTGGTCGGGCAATCACTGCGAAGTCTTGAACGAATCGTCGGAAGTAGGAGCAAGTCCTACAAAACTTCTTACGTCTTTGACAGACTGGGGTACAGGAAAAGACGTGACAGCACGAATTTTCTCCGGGTCTGGTTGAATACCGGAAGCGTCGACGAGGTGGCCCAGCCCTGTAATCTGCCGACGACCGAATCACACTTAGAGGAATTTAGTTGAGCCCAGCCTCACGGAAGACTTGAAGAA
>NW_023605427.1:0-40001 GCF_013339745.2 Dermacentor silvarum
GGAAAGTTCTACGGGATGTCGCCACCCGGACCTCCTCTTCGCGTCCTCTCTGGCGTACTCTTCTGGCAAGACGGACTAATGTAGTACTTCAGACGTGTAATTAGTGAAATTTAACTTAGTGTTGGTGTTTCACCGTTGGCACCGTCCTGTTTAAGTCTTTAGCGGAGTCCGGATTTGGGACGAGTTGGTAATACATAGTAAAACTTTAAACAGCGCTCGTTCACTTCTATCTACCCTTAAGCGCCCTGTCGCAAGCCCTGTCGCAAGCCCTGTTGCAGGTTCGCCATACAAGACGTAGTGATCTCAACTTAGCTCCCTTCTGCGTCAGCCAACACCACCCTAGGTCCTGCAAGTTTTACGTATCTTTAGGGACACTTTAAGAAGAGGAAAAGCGGAAGTGAATAGAGCACCACCGAGAGTGTCCGCCGATGGCAAAACAGCTGGCGCCTGACAAACAGGAAGTTGCGTTGCGGAATAGGAGAAACAGATGGAGATGTCGGTTCATTCTGAGCCGGAAAAGGAAACGTGAGAGATTGAAATTTCCGAGACGTAAATCTCGAGAGCTTAGCTTGGAGGCGTCGAAAGACGGCCGTCCTGCAGTGAGTGACTTTCTTTCGTGAGAAATGAGGAAACCGCCGGACTTTTGAAAAGAAGCGCTGAAAACGTCGGGCGCAAAGAAAGACCTGAAGACGACGAGTAAGCCTCGTATGTGCGCAGAACGATAGCGTGCAAGGAGTAGAAGACATCGAAGCAACCTTCAGTGCCTAAAAGGGGCTGAAGAAAACTCTCTCGTATTCCCTTTTTTTTTTTTTTTTTTTTAGCTAGGATATGCTAAACAGTGCCTTTTATATGAGCAGAAAAAGACAAATGCGCCATCGGCGAACCAGTGGCTCGGCTCGTTCGTAGAAAGCTGACACGGTCGCTCGAGAGAAGAGAGACCGCTTAGGTTCCTCTCTCTCCACCTTCCCGAAAGCCAGGGAGGAAAGTTTCATGGCGATGTAAGGAGCTGGAAAAGCGCTTAATGCATTCCCTCTATTTGTTAGCGCTCGAACCAAGACACGTACTCACTCTGTTGTGCATGGTTAGATTGAACAGTCGAATGGAACACGCTTGCAAGGAGACCAGGAGACTACTTCTTTAGAAAATAAAGAAAGTGAAAGTAAGAAACAGAGCTGTAGGCGAAATGGGGCTGTGAGGACGAGAAGGAGGAACGAGGGAGGGTATCTGGGAAGCGCAGTTCCCGCTAACACTCCGCCGTCAGGCTCTGGTGGCGTTGTCCTGTCCCGACCTGGCGCGGCGTTCGTCGAAACGCAGACGGTCGGAAACGCCCTGCGCATTTGCCCGGTGTAGAGCGCGCCGCGGTTCAACAACCTCTCTCGGCGTTGCCCGCACGCGTCAGGCAGGGCCGTCGGTCTGTCATGGTGCGCGGTGAAGCTCTTTCGGTCCTGTTAGGGGCGAGAAGCCAGTCTTTCGAGCGTAGTTTAAAAAAAGTTGCGATGTCGCCGCTACGCGCCTAGCGATCGTCTTTCGTTCCTACTTGCTCTTGCTTTATTTTATTTTTTACTCCCCGCAGTAATTAACCAAATTGGCCTCCGCTAATTAAAATGTTGCGCTCCGGGACCGATCCAGACGAGTGTCGTTGCCAGAGGGACAGGTTTCCCAGACAAGTAGCGATGTAACTATAAACGTCGCGCGTTTGTTGAAAGAGAAAGAAAAAGAAGATTGCTTCGCTCATTTGCGGTGGCGTAAGACATACACGGATGCCACTGCGTCAACGGCAAAACACGCAAGCCTCAGCATGTGCACACATACGTCAGGTGTGCAGCGGGAAGGGACAGTAGGAGAGCGATGCTTATATATATATATATATATATATATATATATATATATATATATATATATGGTGCCATCTTTAATATGTGCTAGTATTGCTATTTGGGGTACAAATGACTAGAGCGCTATTCTAACAGGATAGACCCAACATAACTTGTAAAAATGCAAATGAAAAAGGTCAGTGGGCAGCATACAGGGGTCAATAAGGAAAGTTCCAAAACAGCCTATTTTTGGCTTACCTACAGCTTACTTGCTTTGGTTTCATTTGCAGAAATAACAGGAATGTCAGGCAATTAAATGAGCTATCAAGAAAAAGGACACGATAGCTTGCGCAAACACTAGCAGATGCATTAGGGTAAAAAAGAGAAGAATAAACGAATAATTAAGAAAAAAACGAAACAGAGAAACGCGTGTAACTGTATATGCGCACGTTTTTGGTCAATTAATCCCATACCCACCTTGATAAGGAAGTATTTTACAATAATGAAGACCATCCTTGTTAACAAGCTACAACGAAAGTATGGCCCCAAGTGACAACCGCTTGTGCGAAGAAGAGGGGCAGGGGAAGGAGAGGGGCAGGGGGAGGGGGCGGGGGGCTTTCCGGTACTTTCACTATATAGCGCACGCATCGCGTATTTAAATAAACAAAAAATAGGGGCAATCCAACAACAGGTGAACTGTGTGTTTATCCTTACATATTATCCGCCGACACTCTTCGGCGCAGTACTGAAATTGTCTCTAGGCTCAATATATAAGCTTGCCACAAAGTGTAGTAACATTGTTTTGTCTTTTTCGTCTTGTTCTAGTGAGTAAACAGAGAGCAATGTTTTTTTTTTAATTTCATTCGCGAGTTTAAGGGCACGGGTGGATTACGAGAGCGCCTGGACTTGCGAGCGATCGTAGCAGCACCTAAAAAAACCCGATCTTCTTTAAGCGCCTTTCTAAAGCAGATGCCGGACGCCTTCGTTTTTACCGTTGAGGCCTGGTGTTGCAGCAACAGCCGCAGTGAGAATTCACTTTGACCTGCTTGAGGTTAGGCAAGCAAAACCTTCGCCTCAAGGTAGCCCACGGTTAACAACAAAACATAAAGTGGTTGTGTTCCTTTATTGGTGCAACCTCCACCTTCCAGCCAACCCCAATATTTGCGTTGCAACAGCTGAGCCGGCACTAAGAGGCTTAGGCTACCTTACTGCAGCCACGAAGAAGGTGACCACGCTTGTGGTGGGAATGAAATGGATTTACCCGTGGGCGAGCCATCGCGCCTTATAATAAACAACCGAATGGCATAAAGAAAGCGGATGCTACTGCCATCTGAAATTATATTTGGAGCTTAGTTGCGTGATATCCAAGCATGGCAAGAATCACAAGCAAATCACAAATGGGTATCTAAGAACTTACTGTCATTTTTTTTAACTGTCATGCCCTAAACACTAGCGGTCACGGCAACTAGTAGTGTTTGGTTGGCGAAGCACTAGTTTCGCAATTTGGCAGAGGCATATCTGTGAAGTAATGAATTCCTGACCGCACGCAGAAATTTGCATCGGAATGGTCGGCAGTAAATGATGTTCCCCGGAGAAACCTAAAACTCGTAGAATTCGTTGTGCTAAGCACTGCATATTCCACCCGGGCACGTCGAAATTTGCCGCCGAATATTCATCCTCACACGAAGACCAAATGCAATAGCAAATGATCGCACAAACATTAATCGCGTGTCTCCCGCTTCCTTCATAAAAATTTTCTCCATCTCTCCCTTGCAATTTAGTTCAAACAAATGGGCAACACCTGTACCACAAGCTACAGCTTGTACTTGCGACGGATGCGAGAACATTGGCCACCTATTGTGCCGCTAAAAAAATTAAATTATATTATGGGGTTTTACGTGCCAAAACCACGATCTGATTATGAGGCACATCATAGTGTGGGACTCCGGAAATTTGGACCACCTGGGGTTCTTTAACGTGCGCCTAAATCTAAGTACACGGGTGTTTTCGCATCTCGCCCCCATCGAAATGCGGCCGCCGTGGTCGGGATTGGTTATTGTGCCGCTGTCCTCAATTTGAAGCCAAAAGACAATCTATAATCAACGCATTCAGGAAACTATATAATCGTCCTCTGAGTGAACAGACTATACTAGAACACCGTCCCCGTCGATCATTGGCTCAGAAGGTAGCGAAGGCAGTTTTGTGCTTTCAGAGAGTGTCTGGTTCGTACGAGCGCCTTCGTCTCTGTAGTACGATCTGTGCACATCTCCATACCCCCACCTCTCCCTCAATCTCTCTCTCCCTTCTTTCTCTTCCCCTTCCCCCTTCCCTCAGCATAGGGTAGCCAACCGGACTCTTGAGTGGTTAACATCCCTGCCTTCCTTATCTCTCTCTCTCTCTCTCTCTCTCTCTCTTGTACTTGCAACAATGAATGCATGTACTTCGCCAGACAATCCACTCCTCTGTATTCTGTCATATTTATAGCAGCTTTGAAATAGCTGCGTTGTCTGAAAACAGACGCATTAACTCAGCATTCCTCGGTTGCTTGAATTTTAATGCCCTGCCTAGAATAGGATCCGCGACACTTCTCGCACGTGTTAACCATAACGTTGTTGTGACGGGTCGGCCTAGCGTTGTTAAGTTAAGTTATCTTACATTCGCAAACGTTTTAAGCAAACATGTAAATGTTCGCCGCCGTATATTGGACCTTGCTTTACCAACTTGACGCTTACTAACGCGCCATTAAAGCTTCCAGTGCATGGAGCCTTTTCTCCTTTAAAGCGTGCTCCGTCGCAGTTAACGTCTACATGCGGGAAAATACGCTTGCCGGTTTCAGCGTTCTTGCAGCATTTAGAACTCAACTTTGATAAGTACGTAAGTCCGTTCAGTACGTACGCCAACGAAATTTACGTTTGAAGAATTATTGTTTAGCTGCATCTGTTTTTTAACCTCACATATTCACACATCTTTGCAACCAGAATGTGTTCTGCGTTTTTTTTTTTTATATCGCTATATTTTGTGTTGGCTAAGCTGTTAAGCGCGACTGATTTTTTGACGTACCTAGTCCGTACGTACGTACGTACGTACGTACGTTCGTTCGTTCGTTCGTTCGTTCGTTCGTTCGTTCGTTCGTTCGTTCGTTCGTTCGTTCGTTCGTTCGTTCGTTCGTTCGTTCGTTCGTTCGTTCGTTCGTTCGTTCGTTCGTTCGTTCGTTCGTTCGTTCGTTCGTTCGTTCGTTCGTTCGTTCGTTCGTTCGTTCGTTCGTTCGTTCGTTCGTTCGTTCGTTCGTTCGTTCGTTCGTTCGTTCGTTCGTTCGTTCGTTCGTTCGTTCGTTCGTTCGTTCGTTCGTTCGTTCGTTCGTTCGTTCGTTCGTTCGTTCGTTCGTTCGTTCGTTCGTTCGTTCGTTCGTTCGTTCGTTCGTTCGTTCGTTCGTTCGTTCGTTCGTTCGTTCGTTCGTTCGTTCGTTCGTTCGTTCGTTCGTTCGTTCGTTCGTTCGTTCGTTCGTTCGTTCGTTCGTTCGTTCGTTCGTTCGTTCGTTCGTTCGTTCGTTCGTTCGTTCGTTCGTTCGTTCGTTCGTTCGTTCGTTCGTTCGTTCGTTCGTTCGTTCGTTCGTTCGTTCGTTCGTTCGTTCGTTCGTTCGTTCGTTCGTTCGTTCGTTCGTTCGTTCGTTCGTTCGTTCGTTCGTTCGTTCGTTCGTTCGTTCGTTCGTTCGTTCGTTCGTTCGTTCGTTCGTTCGTTCGTTCGTTCGTTCGTTCGTTCGTTCGTTCGTTCGTTCGTTCGTTCGTTCGTTCGTTCGTTCGTTCGTTCGTTCGTTCGTTCGTTCGTTCGTTCGTTCGTTCGTTCGTTCGTTCGTTCGTTCGTTCGTTCGTTCGTTCGTTCGTTCGTTCGTTCGTTCGTTCGTTCGTTCGTTCGTTCGTTCGTTCGTTCGTTCGTTCGTTCGTTCGTTCGTTCGCCATGATGAGGCACTTGTGTAGAGGTGAAGGCTGGGACGCAGGTACGGCATCCTGATTTCAGTGCACTTGGAGTGATTCCCCTGTTCGCATTTTTAATACAAGTTGGTATTCATGAATCTACTTCAGAATCACTACACCACCAAGACAGCCAATCGACAGTATTTCTTTATTTTGCTTTTTTATGCTTCCTGACGCTCCTTCGATGCAAGCGTAACGGTATTTCTCGTTGCTACATAGGCCACTTCGTATCCCGTATTCGACGTGTCCCCACAAAATTACCTACAGAAAAGTACAAATAGTGTTCCCTAGAAAGATGCCTGGGTTCAATTCAGTATTAAATAAAACATTCACTGCCCCATCGTTTCTCAACACGCTAGCTGATCGAAGCGCCCTAAAACAAGAGAAAAAAGGAAATAAAAAAGTAGGTAATGTATATAACAGCCTGTGAGCCCGGGACATGTACTTGCGCACAGCTGTTGAAGGGAGATGCAGAAAGGAGAAATACCATACACAAAGTGGAAGCCAGTCTAGTAGCTCGACTCATCGGAATGCGCGGATAGCCAGGAATCTCCAAGAGACGCCCGAAAGCATCAGCATAAGGAGAGAGATACAGAAGAGAGAAAAGGCACTTAGGCGATGAAGCAAAATGAACAAGGAAGTAAGAGACGCGTCAAGTTATAAAAGGTACCACACAATCGAGACAGCAAAGACGATCCCACCAAGAAGTCCTTTTTCTTATCATTCTTTTTTTTTCCTACTCATAGCTTTGTTTGCTTCCAACACACAGCTAACAGCAGCTGGCACGTCCCTTTTCGCAGACGCCTCACTGCTTCTTAGCTACTATCAGTCTACCATGCTCTTTGCTCGGTACACGAGCCAATACATGGAGCAACGACAAAAGCGGCTGCCGCAGAAAGCCATCCGGGTAGAAGTGAGCGATAGAGGGGACGAGAGTCAGAAAGCTGGAGGCGCACCAGGCCTCAGGTCGCGCGTCTCGTTCGATTCTCACAAGTGCTCGGCTTTTCTGTCCGTTCATTGTGAACCGCGAAGAGTTTCTGCTGCTGCTGCTTCTGCGTGTCACTGTGCTCACGTGTCACCTTCGTTTCCCGCCTACCGCGTCTAGCGGATAGAGACGCAGAGTCAGACGCAGCGAATCTGTGCCCGAAAAGAAACTGCAAACCGGAACTTCGTGCCGGGTACGTGAGAGACAAGGCGCTTAGAGGTCAGTGTGGCGAGAACACGAAAGCGTTACCGACCCGAGGACGCTCGGGTGCCCATACAATGCTGAAAGCGTGCGCGACGGAAATGAGACAGCAAAGAAAACATGGAAGAGTGCTTTCTCCTGCTTGCTGGTGTTCATTTTGTTATAAAATTGTACTTTCTTTTTTTTTCTACCTAGAAGTGTTTTTGGTTTCGGCGTCAGCAATCCAAGGAACCGATGCACGCTTTCCAATAGGGTTGAAATGGGCTGTGAGGGGGAGGGAGGGCGGGAGAGGGGGTGGTGCAACGGGCTCGTCGACCTGTCGCGAGCAATGGGCTCGCGTCCGAAGTGACGGTCCTTGGACGAAGCGGTGAATACGGGACGCACGCGGTGATTGGGCGCTGTCGGGGCTGTCGACAGAGCTTGTCGGCGCAGATATAATCAAGAGTGACGTATAGATTGTCGCGTCTCCCTGGCGCAACTCCCATGCTGCAGCCGGTCTCGTTGTGTCTCAGTGTTCCATTCTGACGGCACGTGCTGAGTTTCCTTTTAGTCCTCGCGTGCGCTTGCGTCGACGGACGCGAGACAAGCGACGAGTGGCGCTTGAAAGTCACGCCAGCCTCCAGATGTCTCTTCCGGTCAGTTGTACGCTGGGGACTGCCAGCTCGTATTGCGCGAGGAGTTCTATTTGCCTGCCTTATCTAACGCCTGTAACACAAAAGGAAGAGCTCGAGGCTTTTTCGACGCCTTCGCTTAGAAACGTGCCTTGGCGCTATAGGTTAACAGGACCGACCCTGTCTCTTCTTGACACGGCTTTCCTATCTGACGTCAATGACGTTTTTCTGCGAATGTCTCGGGTGTCTCCTGGCGTTCGTGACGCCGACACAGGGAGCACAATTTTTTTCTTTTTTCTTTTTTCTTTTTTCTTTGTTTTTTTTTTTAGCTCCTCAACCGCAGGCTACCTGAGTTCGGTTCATTTTGTCTCGCGCTGTGAGCGTTTTTGATTGATTGATTGATTGATTGATTGAAAGTATGTTCGTGTCTGCGCTTCTGTTTTAACTGTCTAACCTCCACAAACTCTCACATTTTTCACAGTCTAATGCTGTTTACTTCTTCATGCACGAAATTCACGTTCTGTGTTTTCTTTAAACATTAATTCTTTCGCACCAATTTCTGGGTACTTCTGGCTCACCGAGATGCTGGCACCAACTCCGCGTGTTTTTTTTTTTTTTTTTCAACTTTGAATTGTCACTCCGCTACTGCTTTGAACATATTCATATCTGTGCTATTCGCGTTGCGCGGTTAACAAGACGGAAACTGAAACTGAAACCAAATACGACAATCCGGACAGCGAGCTTCCCTCTGACAGGGGGATTATTTTAAGCCTCGAGCTGCGCGCTCGCACGCTAGCTTATATCTTTGTTTAACCCACCAAGCTGCCACGTGTGGTCGACCAGCTCGTAAATATTGGTCTCTTTTCCTGAGCTCCATACCTTTATTTAGGCACGCCCGCTCATCTTTTATGCGTGACCCGGAAAGCGAGAGAGTGTATGGCTCTCTTTCCTGTGCTGCCCTCGGGCGAACGAGCTAATAGCATCGACGGTACACACACCTACGTACATATTGCTTCGGTAGTTTTGTGCACTGTACGGAGGTAGTGAAGGCGTCGTGGTGCCCCATTATGTGCAGGCACACAAAAGGGTAACACAAAAGCGGGACTGTAGCTTTCGGACGCTCATAGGATTTCACACTCAGCAGGGCCCACATTAGACGGGAGCCTAACTAAGGGTCCGAGCCGGAGTTCCGGCGTTGCAGGAAGCCGAACTTCCGGTCTGTTTGAAAAACGGAGACGCGGAGCTTCCTTTTGATGTCCCGAACTAATGGAGTTTCACCGAACACGAAAAGTCGGGTGAGGCAAGCGGATTTCGCGGGACTCGCACTAAAGCAACGTCACTGGAGGACACCTCACACGGCGTGTAATATGCCTGATTTCACTCAAATGTGTCACACGAAATGACTAATGAGCGTCGTAATTACTGAGCGAACCTGAGTCTTCTTCGTTCGGGAAATGGGTGAATAACATAACGGGTGCGTGATCGAGGCGCACTTCGAACTTGGTTTTACAGCGAAGCTGTTAAGGGCTCACTCTTCGATTGTCGCGTCCGGCAATAGAAAAAAACTCTCATTGGCCGTATACTGTATGTGCGAGGGAAAGCGCGCGAGGGCGAGGGACGCGCGCTTTCACGGGGAGCGAACGCACGGCGGAGAGCAAACGCAACTTCCCAGTGGAAGGGGAGCGGTGGACGAGGAGGGCATCGAGGGACCCTAGGCTATAGTGCTAGAATGTAAGTACATTCTAGGCACTGTACCTAGGCTACTGTACCTAGGCTACTGTACCTAGGCCGTGCATGCCCGCACTCCCACTGCGGCGCATGCGCGTAGCCCTGCCGGCCTCTGCCGCCGACTCTCTCTGGGCTATCGCCCGCCTCTCTCCTAACAGTGTCGACAATGGCGTTTAGCCGTTCGTCACGTAGCCAGCGTTTCGACTGCGGTTGTGTGCGGTCACACAAACAACACGCACAACTGTTGTCGACGGCGGCGGCGTTTTGCCCGCGTTCGCACCGAACGCGCGCGGCGTTGGTGACGTGTTTATGAAGAACGTGCCAACCTTTGCCGTACACCCTATGGTAGTGTACCGTAAGTGACCATAAGGACATGGTCCCTGTGGTCACTAAATAAATGAAAACCACCGGATCATATATATTTCTCATTCTTTAATAGTTCAAATAACCAATTACACCATCACATCTTAATAGTCATAATTGGAAATACATAATTCCCAGCATAGTACAGCTTCGCTGGTCTTCCCTCTCCACCCCAGTGGAAGGGCTGATTTTTTTTTTTTTTTTTTCGTGAGGATGGGTGTTTCGCAAAAAATATGCCGTATCATTTTTTCACAATCACAAGGACCGGGCTTTTTTTTTCCTCCATATGGTAAGTTCATTTTTGAGATGGACAGCGCTAGTCAAATTTAGCGGTCTCCATGTGAATCTTCGGACGCAATGTTTCAGAATAATTTCTCATAGCAGTTTTTTGCTTATAGCTATCGTTACTGTCACCAAAGTCGCAAAATAACGGTACTGATTATTGACATCGACGATCCCTCTAGGTAACTTCGGCTTATCATTAAGGTGGTATCAAGAGCCCTTACTAAGAATGCATACTGTGCACTGGAGGATTCAATTTAGATTTTCGAAATGGCTCGACACTTTTCCTGTAAATGCGTGGCGTTCCGCTAAAATAACAATATAACACTGAGGTCACGCCTGTCGGCGCAACAAAAGCAGAGTGGTGTAAATATACGTGGACGTTTGAAAATGAAGAGCATCGTCATCGACAACTTGACCCGAGTTCAGTGGCCATGACGTTGCACTGCTGAGCTCGAGGTCACGAGTTTGATTTTGACCCCGGCGAACCTGCTTTTCGACGGGGGCACAATGCAAGAACGCTTGTGCAATGGGCATTGTGTGCATGTTAAAGAACCCCAGAGGATCAAACTTTATCCGGAACCCTCCGCCCTCCCTACAGCGTGCCTCATAATCAGATCGCTTTTTTTTAATTTTTTTTTTGGCACGTAGAACCCCAGAATTTAAGATCCACTACTTGGAGCAATTGTTTGTCTGTTTACTTCGATACGTTACATTCCCAAACGTGTTACAGAGCGTCGAAACGCCTAACAAAACACACTGGGTGTGAGTTGCCACTAATAACAGTAATTACGACAGTAGTGAATGCGGCAGTCTCACTTATATTAGCGATGGAAAATGGTCAAGTGGTCGCCTCGAATATTCATCGTCGAAATTAGCGCATAAAGAAGCAAAACTGTACAACAAAACAAAGTTTTAACCAGACAAGCGCACACTTTTGTGTTTAACGTTTTGCAAGTGCTGTTAGACTCCGACAATGCTTTTTTCTTTCTCTATTCTTCATTTTCTCTGCTACATCTTTCACGCGGATGCCACTGCGCGCTCACTTCCATTTAAGTTTGCTTTTCATTCGCGTAGCTCAGAGAACGCGTTTTGCAGTGAACACCGTCACCCGGTGGTTAGGGAAGTAGTCGTGCCCCTGCTGTTGGTGCTTGCCTTCCTTCGAAACACTACTTCGATGAAGAACCGGTGAGCTTTTTTGTTGTGCAAGTACACGAGCTTCTATCGATTCCGCTAGCATCAAAATGTGGCATCCGCTGCCGGAAATTGAACACGTGACCTCCGTGCTTCGTAACAGAACACCATAGCCCCTAAGCCACCGCAGCTAGTTGCCACCACAACTAAACCGGTTATATTGGCGACATTTTGTTTTGTTGTCGTGTATAATTTTCTTGTTAGCGAGTTTTATTTGGTGCCAGAATTTAAAAAATTATGTTCCTTAAATGTATTATTTGCCTTCTTCGAAGCTGTGATTTTTGTAGTCACGTTATTAGGATAGGGGGCTTTTTCCGTAGTCAAACTTCCTATGCGATCGTGGCTAGCAAACAATAACGACCAACAATATTAAGCAAACTTCCATCTCCTCATGGAAATCCCCCGTTATAACGGGGCAATTTCCGTGAGAGATGGCGCTCTAATTTTAGTCGTTCGTGGCCTGATACACCCTCTGAACCTATTCATAGCATTCCATTTTTGTCTAAATAGTCCTTATATAACACTCTACATTCGACGTTCTTTTTTTTGTGAGGAAGATAATTACTATACTGAAATCCTTAATGGCACGAGCGCGCGTCATTAAGGTAATCGTGGCGGTCGGTTATACCAACGCTGCACATAATTTGCGCGCGATATGTCCTACTAGCAGCGGTCGGCAGCCGCGCCCTTTACTCAATGCACACAGTAGCAGCCAAGTCCGCTGAAAGCCTTCCGCAATTAAGCCTCCGCCCAGGAAGCGCGACTGCGGGATCAGGAAAGAAACCACAGGTGACAAACACCGCAGGGACTCTCCTCTCCATGCCCAACTTTCAGCGGGCCACACCCTCTCGCCTGTAGGTATCAGGCCCGGTGCCTGGTGAGTGCAAAGTGCAAACAATATTCGTAGGACGGTGTTGGGGGGCTCTGTTTCCTTCGTCTATTGCAACCAAGCTATCACAGCTTCATGTGTTATCTGTTCTTTTTTCTTTTTTTTTTTTTTTTGAAATGTATTCTCTTGTTCTGAGACGATGGCGGTATTCTTTTGTTCTGGGAGAAGGGAAAGAAGGAAACACACACACTAAAGGAACGCAGGGGTGTCACAGTCGTTCAAGCAGGTCGCTTGACCCGAAGACCTCAGTAGCGCCTTCATCGCCTTTTTTTTTTTTTTTTTTTTTAATCTTTCTGTCTCCCCTTACCCCTTCACCAGTGCAGGGTAGCAAACTGGATATCTATCTTCGGTTAACCTCCCTGCCTTTCTCATCTCTTTTATCCCTCTCTCTCACTCTCGATCTTGTTCTGTATTCTCTTGGTCTGAGCCGATGGATGCCACGTGACAACATTCCCAATTTGCTCCTGTTATATAAGGAGGAGGAAAGAGAAAGAGGGAAGGCAGGGAAGTTTACCAGAATAACGTCCGGTTGGCTACCCTGCACCGGGAGAATGAAAAAGGGGAACACAAAGATGACATGGAGAGAGAGGGGGGAAGGAAAGAAGGAAATTAGCGGTGAAACTCCTGTTATATAAAGCACATAATTTCGTATGTACCCATCATCAATACTTTAATGCTACGAAAAAAATAACGCACCACTAACGGCACGCAGAAATTTAAGTAATGCCGGCTCCGTATTACGCATTCGAGAGTGTAGACTAGGAAAAAAAAGCATGAAATAATGCAGGCTGATCACGAACTCAGCCTCCCTTTTAAATATACCCCGATGACGAAAAAAGAAACAAAAAGAAAAGAACAAAGCACGACACGAGTAAGCCCAGAGAAATGCCTGCGGAGCACAGCATTACGCTATTCTGCGATCGTGTGCCGCATTAAATGACCGAGCGTGACTGGCATGGGATTTGTTTACGGCTCATAGGGAATTCATCTCTCGTTTGACCGCCGATGGAGCAAACGAGGCAATTTGTATTCTTGAAAAAAGAAAAAAAAAAGGACTTGCCTTTTGGGAATTGGAAGTGAGCAGCTTGCATTGACCAAGAAAAGCGAACGAGACAGCCTCAATAGCTGGACTTTGCCTTGTCGTGCACTTACGCTTCTCTTGAACGCAGTTCTTACCCTCCTCACGTCACTACGATTGCGTTACTAAACTTTGGTCAACCACAACTCCGTAGCCCACAATGGGCTCACTTTGAATATCAGTGCCGGTTGCCGTGTGATAGCACACTATGTTTCAAGAGTCGGTCCAACGCACACAAATTGCAGTAGTATCGAAAAAAAAAAGAACTGATGTCGTACCATGACCCGCGAGCTATTAAAAGAAAAAACGAACAGAAACCGTACATATATAAGCGCACTTCGTATTCTTAGTGCTCAGATACTAAGAACTGGCATTATGGCGAACTTCTCATTGAACAGTTTTATCGTCGCCTATCGCTAAAGGATTGCAATCGTGCAACCAAGTAAACGCTATATAGAGAGAAAATTACGATATTCCGTCTGCTTCACTAGCCGGAAGGGGGCGCGATTAAACGTCGCAAGAAAACGTGACGCAAAAAGAGACGAAACACGCAGCGCGGGTAATGTATTCTAAAACGAAGCTTTATTTATTTTACTCAGTGTCTGGCTCTCTCCGCAGCGTATTGACAGTTTGCGGTGCGTTCACAACTGCAACACCAGGCGAGTTATTTCGCACTATACCTTCCGGCCGCGTTCGATACCCCGCAGTAACTGGGTGTCCCGCACGGACTCTTTCTTTCACTCACCTGCAAAGCACACAACATTAAGTCGCGCACACTGCTCACCTATCTCCGTATACTGGGCAGCGTATACATTAACCGGCATGCGCCGGGTAATGCCGGGTAATGTATACGCGGCCCAGAAGCATAAATATCGACTTTCCCGAATGATTCATTACGCTGAAGCGTCGCTCGCCTGCATACGGAGCTTCCAAGAAGTAATAATAAAAAATAAAAACAGCGATGTGATACTCAACTTTTGGCCAGCGTCAAAAGCTAAGCAAATCTCGTAGGTTGCTTGCATGCTCCATACGACATTCATAAAGGGTGCGCGACTTTGCTGCACAGAGGAGGGACACTAATGGACCGGATTGAGCGCGGAAGGTTGAAAAATAATATGGAAAAAAAAATCTGCGCGGCATCTGATCGACTCGCCTAGATGTGACGGCTCAAAAGAAGGCATGTGTAATGTGTTGAAAAAGCGCTCTAGCAAAGTAAAATACTAACGAATGAAAGTCGAGTTGCAAAGAAATCGAACTACTTTGGTGACTGCGCAAGTAATGAGAGAAAAGAAATGTAGACAAAATGTGGCGCCGGACGCATCGCCTAATGTTTCGCGCAAAATCGGTTCAACGATTGCTCCGTTCTGGAGTAATAACGAAAACGTTGGCGCCAGCAAGAAGCTTCGGGACGAGGCATTGGCGGAGAGAGGCGCTTTTTTTTTCTTCTTATTTCCTATCTTCTTTGCATGTTGTCCCCCTCGTCTATATTTTATCTTCACTGTTGTTTTCAACTTATACGCCAAACTTGATCATTCGGTTGTTCGAAATGCCGTGTCCGTCGTCGGCATCGAGAGCTAGCTGTCGAAAGGGGTAGTGAATAATAAAACGACTCTTTGTTGCTATGGCATCCCCTCAGGCTTCGGGGAAATCGCTTGCTCAACACACCGAGTCGCTTCAAAACGCATTACAAGAAGCGCTCGCACTGCAAATTCGGGCAAGCAACGCGCGAGTGAAATAAATTTGTTGCCGTGCTGTTGACACTGGATTTCTCGTGGAAACCCTTTTTACCGGAAGATGTGTTTACCGATGCTATCGAACGACTGCACCGCGGTACCCTGCGGCGAAAAGCGGATACGTCTGCAATCGCGACCAATATCAAAAGCCAGGAAATCACCTTGTCGTTAGGGCGAATGTCTCCCGATATTAAACTGTGCATGTGCCTAGTGTAGTTTTGGCTTGGTTTTCGTAGAAGAAGACATTTTTGGAACCATGGACCGGACTGTCGTCTCTTTCGCGTGCAGGTGCCTTCTTGTACAATTTCATTAGGGCAACGCTATAGCTAACTATCAGAACATAAAGCAGCTTAGTCATGCCTAGACTAGTCAGGCCGTAAAAACCTCGTGGTTTCTGTAGAGCTTACTCAAATAAGACCCAAACTAAATAAATATAACCTGCCCTTTGTTCACGACTGGCATATATTATTACGTCATCGAGATTAGTACGATAAGCGCGAGGTTTAAGAAAAACTTGTCATTCAATTCGCGTTTCTTACGCATTCTTTGCCTCATTCCAAGCAACTTGGCGGTTGGTAGGCAGGCTACTGTCTCACTTCGTTTCGGGCCCCTTCAATTAAAAAAGAATATGCGTTACAGCACATCAGCCTGATAGTCTAAACATTTGGCCCAGATCGCACGCACAGCGCTGTAAAAGCTAACCAGTATAGTTTCACTTTAGCGCTACTTCTCTCTCTCTCTTTCTCTCTCTTGCGTAAAATAACAACGGGTGAACGACTTTAGCAATCAAGATTCTGAATAAAGAGACATTCGCTTAAGAAATCATATTTCAGTAAAGTGGTGTCAACAAATCGTGATAACTAACAAGTTGATTTGGAATGCGTGTGTCGGTTATAGTTGACAGATAGTTCGTTTGCATTAAAGCTCTTCGAGAACAGTCCAATCTTTTGAAACGAGCTTTTACAAGTAGCCCTGATCCGCATTATGAAACCCGTCGAACCAACCCGTCTGCCAGGCGACAGACAAGGCTGCGTTTGAATTGTTGTGCGAAGGCGAAATGAGCGCAGTGATGAAAAATGCAGGATCTCTTGCAGAAATGCGTTTTGAAAGTATGAAACTAACACATAAACTATCCGGAAAGAAAATTACGGAGCACCACATCTCACTGTATTGCGCAGTAGAGGTTGCAAGGAACAACCGATTGTGTTAGCCATGACAGCCGACACAAACTTCCAGGCGCTGTAAAAAAATTTAAATAAATAAATAAATAAATAAATAAATAAATAAATAAATAAATAAATAAATAAATAAATAAATAAATAAATAAATAAATAAATAAATAAATAAAATCTGGAACTGGAACTTGCGATTTCTGTTTGACAGCCAGCGCGTCATAAGACGAACGTATTTCGAAATTACGAATACTGAGCGATTCTAGCTCAGTTATCAAGGATATGTGGCCATAAATGTATCAGATTTAGCAGCCTTCTCGTCCGCAATGCTCGAACACAAAGAGCAGCTTTAATACATCCCTATTGTGGGCACATCTGACATTCTAGCCCTCACAGCGTACGATCACAGGCAAGTTTATTCACCTGCAATGACTGATATCACTCAACATAAACTACACTACCTCGACAAACCAAGTCGGCTCTCCCAACCACCTATAAAAGGTTGTTAACTCGCTTCTAGCATTTTTTATAGAGATGGTCTTTCAAGTCAGTTATAACCCATAAAATTATCCCTTTTTCCCTGTAGTCCTTCGGCCATCTTCTCTCAATAAACATTTAATAAATAAAATTCATATCTTCGCTTGACTAGCCTGCAAACAAAGCATGTTAAACATATTTTGTCGATAGATAGCGTAATAAACACAGAACAAAATAGAAGGTGCACATGCATTCATATTGCGCTCAGTGTGTATATGTGCCGGTTCCCTTGCGTTGTGTGGTCATTGCGCCATTTGTCGGCAAATATGCTATACCAACTTGCGCACTTCAAGCGTCTGTGAACTTCAAGGGGCGAAGCTCCTTAGGGTGTGGGTCTGTCCCTCCTCTGTAGTAGTAGTAGTAGTAGTAGTCGTAGTAGTAGTAGGTAGCCACGTCTACTTCTATGAAAAAAAAAATTCCGAAAGTTGTGTCCGTAGCGCGGAATCGAACCAGGGACCCCTCACTTCCGAACGCGCGGCGTTAACCACTACGCCACGAAGCGCACATGGACACACGCACCACGATGACAATAAATACCCAACATTAACGAAAGACTGCGCGTTTCTAACGCGTTTGTGCTAGCGCGTTACGGCCCGTGTAAGAAACTGGTGTAAGACGCTGTGGCCTCTCCGCCTTACCCCCGTATTCATAAACGCTCCTCGACTTGAACTTGACTTGCCACCGCCTTGGGCAGCGCGTTCGAAACGCGTTGAAGGCGGTGGCAAGTCAAGTTCAAGTCGAGGAGCGTTTATGAATACGGGGGTTATACTCTCTCAGCAGTCATGTGATGGCGTCGGCAAACGCGGTGCACGTTCCGGCATGTGTAAACGGCTGCGTAAGACGCTGTGGCCTCTCCCCCTTACTAGAGAGTACTGCACGTTTCTAACGCGTTTGTGCTAGCGTCCCCTTAAGCGGGAGATGGTGCAATTATAATGAAGGGTGCTGTTATAAAATAGGAATGACGTCACATATGGCGCGTGTCATTGGTGGAAGTCAATTGTTCGATTTAGTGCGGCGAGACTGGGCGAATTACACGGAAGATTCACGGTTTACCGACGATTCCCTCCGGAGCTTCGCCCACTCATCATCATTCACCCCGTGGATATGCGGTTTTTTTTTTTTTTTTTCAACTGTGTTTCCGCTCGACTGTTACGGAGCCTATAGCACTTTCGCACGTAACTGGTTGGTATACACCAAAGTGTGCCTCTCGTATTTGTGCGAAGTGTATTGAATGCAGCCACTTAGTGACGTGCTTTTGTGGCCATCGCTTTCAATGCAGATAACTCTAATATTTCTTCCCTCATTTTCATATGATTTTAATGCGAAAGCATTATATGCCCAATTACGTGAAAATCCTGCGTTGTAGTCAGCGGCGTGACCGAATGATGGTACCAAATGCTCGGATTGACGTCAAATTTCTCAATGAGGTTCCTGGAAATAAAGTAAATTAATGCATTTGAAAATAAATGGAGGTAAATTTCGGTCTTAGTGGGAATTTAACCCGGGCCTTTGCGGCGCGAGACGAGCACGCTTTTCCGATGCCACGGCGGCTCCACGGTTCTCGTTGACTAGAGGTGTGCCTTATGCGTGCTTCGTTAAGCACATGACGACACAGCCAATGGGTACGAAATGGCGCCACGTCATGAGTGTAAAAAATGAATTTATAAAATAAAAAGTATTAATGTCTAATTGAACGCCGCTGTGTGGTCTTTAGAGTTATGAACTACTCGTGAGCAAGCGTGTGCGTTGAGACGCTTGGCGTGTTTTCATTTGGCCTTACTGAGGCGCAGTTAGAACGCAGGCGAGAGCTTGCGCAAAGAAGGAACGCGCGCAAGCAATCTTAAGTGTCTCTGTCGAATTTTTATTGCGATAGCAATTATATGGACACTTCAACCAGATTTATGCCATCGCCGTCGCGGTGAGGTTTTGTATGAAGTCCAAGGGCGATAAAATCGTGGTCGCGCGCCGTATGCGCGAGTGAAAGCGCGTGGGGGACGCGCGTTATCACGGAGAGCGAACGCACGGCGGAAACCAAACGCGACCGTCGTGCGAAAGGCCGTAGGGGTATGGGAGGGAGGGAGGCGGGCCGACGCTGTGCTGCGGCATCAAACGATTATCTTGCAACCGGGTGCAAGGGGAACTGGCCACTCAATCTCCCACGCGAAAGGAAGAAAGCGGGAAGGCAGCGCGGGAGGGAGGCGTATTCCTATTTCAGCCCCCGTACGGCGCTCGACCACTGGCGCCGCGCTGCGCCGCTCGCGCGTACCATGTTTCTAGCCGCCGCCGTGGCAGCTTCTACTCTGCGCACAACCGCAATTGTACTTCGCCCGGCTGTGGCGATAGCCAGTACAGACTTTCTTATCTCCACACGGCTATGACCTTTGTATGTGCCGTGCATTCGCCGCTCAGTTTCCGTTGAAGCGATAGACCGCACGAAACTTCGCCCGCTGCGGCGGCTGCGCTTGCTGCCAGCGTTTTGACATTCGTTGTCTGCGGTCAATCAGTGTGATCTATTCATGTTTGCTTGTGCGCGCTGACACCACGCTTGTTAATTCGGTTAGCAAGGGAATGTGTCCAAGTTTATGCAGCCAATAAAACTACTATTCCTACTCCGAATAGCTTTCAACTAATTTGCTATCGCATTTGATGCTTCGCTTTCGGGCGAAGCTGCGACATTTTTTATGTGCAATACTGTTTAAAAATAATTTGAAATGATCTAGAAAGCTTGCAAAAATCTTGATCTCTCATGTTTCATAGAAAAATATATCATCGACTAAATCCAGAACATAAGGAGACGTAGCGTTTCTGCAGGCGCGCTCAACTAGGTCAACTCGAAGAAAGAAAGAAAGAAAGAAAGAAAGAAAGAAAGAAAGAAAGAAAGAAAGAAAGAAAGAAAGAAAGAACTATATTTTCTAAAGCACTCGCGATCCAGGGCAAATTCGATGATGCGACAAGTTGCCGTCGTAAGGTGCTTCTACGCTCTTCTCTCAACGACACTGAAAATGTTCTCTCCTAGATTTAGGTCACTGCGCCTCGCACTCTTTTTGTTCGGACCATCGAGGACGAGAATAAACCGAGCCGTGCTCGTGGTGGATATGCCGGACAGTCAAAAAAAAGAGAGAGAGAAAGAAAACGCCTAAAATTGAAAGATAAACAGCAAACAGAGTTCAAACACGAACCTCAAAAAGGAAGAACAGCTATACCACCACTAAAGTCTTTCACTTGTGATCCTGAACGGCTTGCGGCATAATTCGAGAGCTGTCTTTTAACAAAAATCAAAGCAAGAAAGGCTGTGGAGAACCAATGAAAAAGCTCCAGGGTCAGTGCCCAGAAAATAGGCGCATGTTGCAACACGTCTAACCTCCGCCTTAGTATTATTTTTTATTTATTTCTTTTGTCTGTGTGTGTGCATTTCGCGATCTGTGGATCTTGGATTTCGATACGACGTTGCGACAGCAGCGTTCTCTAAAAGCGGTGGCACCGGGAAAACAGACAGGCGGTCTATAGACTGTTACGGCTGACCTGCAAAGAAAGTAATGCGTCTATCTTGCTGTCTTCTCTTTGTATACGATTGTGTTGCTTTCTTTTGGTGCAAATGATACAACATGGAACCGCTCTTCTGCTTGTCTGTCCATACACAGCAGTTTCACACGGAGAGACCGTCTGTCTGTGTGTCTGCATGCACGTGTGTGTATGCGCCTGCGTGTGTGCGTGTTCGGCTGCACATGTGTTGAAATCCTGCCCCCAGACGACAACCGCAGAGGCTGATTCCGTCCGCTCCATTTACACGCACAAAAGCGGAGAGACCTATAGTGGATCACCTTTTTAACCAAGTATAGAATGCCGCGCTTTGCATCAATGCCTCAGCATCTTCACAGCACAAAGCTCCGTGACCACGCCATCGTGATTAGTTTTCCCCTCACGGACACTGGCCTAAGATTTCGATTCAATAGAAGCCGAACGGATGAAGAAACGAGACAGATACATAAGAGCGTCGAAGACTCTTGCATCACGAGCTTCACAGCCAAAACGCAAGGACGGTGGCGTAAGGCGTATTGCAATGTGGCAAAGATGTGTCGTCGTGCTGCCAACTAAGAGTGGGCTACCAGTTTTGTCCTCCTGACTGCCGGCCCATTGATTTTGCGCCGTCTCCTTCACTTATCCTCCCGTCGTGATTAAGCCACACGTTTGAGTGTGGCCCAAAGAAGCGAATGTTACGGGCTACAGGAAAATGAGCGTATCGGTTCGTCCTAATTAAGCTTCTGAGCAACAACGTCATCAAAAAGAGTTGTCCTTCTTACACATGGTACAAAAGTAAGAAAGCAGGTTGCCGAAGTTGGGTGCTTTCGCGCGGTCTATAGAGTTGCGTGTTCCTCCACTCGCTAGAGACAACACTCACTCACTCACTCACTCACTCACTCACTCACTCACTCACTCACTCACTCACTCACTCACTCACTCACTCACTCACTCACTCACTCACTCACTCACTCACTCACTCAACGAATCCACCAGTCACTCAGTCAATCAATTAATCAATCAATCATTTCAGTTTAGTCAGGGTGCGAATTCCTTCTAAACGCGATGAGAATCGGACGAAAAGCTTCTTCTGAGCGTAATGAAGCTTTCTGTGAGCCCAACGCTAATTCTCTAGATTTGAAGTTTATTAAAATTTATTGCGTTCAAATTTGCTAACCTTTCATGAAGCACACGTTTTCCTCTAAGGAAAAAATAATATCTCTAACATTATTCTGTCCACTTCAATTCCTTGTACAATTTCAACTTTATCGTGACATACACTTTTAGGTGTATTAAAGCCCGTTTAACGAAAGGCTTCTTGGCCAATCCTCCGTAGTGGGTACGTGCCATAATATAGAAAGAAAGCAAGGAACAAAGCTCAGCTGTTTTCCCCTACCCGCCATGGTTGCTCAGTGGCTATGGTGTGGCTGCTGAGCACGGGGTCGCGGGAACGAATCCCGGCCCCGGCGGCCGCATTTCGATGGGGGCGAAATGCGAAAACACCCGTGTACTTAGATTTAGGTGCACGTTAAAGAACCCCAGGTGGTCCAAATTTCCGGAGTCCCCCACTACGGCGTGCCTCATAATCTGATCGTGGTTTTGGCACGTTAAACCCCATAATTTAATTTTTCTTTTCTCCTGATTTCTGTGTATATTTCTGAGGAGCCACGATGGTTTGCGGCACGGATGCAAGTTGACGTCCCCACGCCTTCGCACCTTTGTTCACTCCCTGACTTGTGAGGATTTGTCCGATGATGACACTGAACATGTGTGGAGCCGCAAGGCCAAGCTAAGAAATACTAGGGCTTCCCTGTCTTCAAGCACGCCGACTATAAGACCAACTCGGAATGCCGCAGTCAATACAATTATATTTGTACCAGAACTCTCTACCGACAGCCTGAGGTGACTCAACAGACAGTCTGCATTGGTGCTCCTTGAAACGATGGCGCCAAATGAAGTCACGGACGTCAGAGTCCACACGAAAAAATGCCTTGGCTTATTGGCGTTGAACATGAGGCTGCGCTGAGCACTGTGAGCAAGCTTATGGAACTTGGTAGTATGAAGGTCCGCTCGTAAATCACTCCGAGCAGTGCTTCCACTACTGGTGCCATCTACGACGTGGACGTCTCCATCTCCAGCGCTGACTTGCCGAGTCTAGTGAAGCCGGCTGTTGATAGCGTGGCCAAAACTCATGTATCTCGCCTCTGCACATCTCGCTGTGTGAAGAGAATTTTCAAAGGCGCGCCTCTCCCCTCACACGTCAAGGTGGGTCACTTCGGACCCCCCATCCAACCATTTATTCCAAAACCACTCCAATACCGCAGTTGCATGAGGCTAGGGTACGTGAGCGCCGTGTGAGAGAACACGAAAGCTTGCTCGCGCTGCGCCGAGCTCCATGCTGCAGACTCCTGTGCAGCCACAATTTTCAAATGCCCCAATCGCCTAGGGTCCCATGATGCTTTCTCGAAGGACTGCCCCAAATGAAGACGGAAAAGGCGATCTTTAAGCAGATGGTGAGCGACCGTTGGTCTCGTGGAGACGATGTTGCGACCGTTTAAAAAGCGACGCTCCCGACGCCGTCGGTCTTCAATAACGCCGATGCCTATATGAAGAGTACGCCACATCTGACAACTCCTCCTCCTCTTCCCCCTATACCGGGTTGAATCGAATCTAACTCTGACAAGGTGGTGCCGGAAAACATCAATAGGAAAGCTTGGCCCGCTCTACCAAAGATACAGCCACAGCCGAAGCCACAGACGATGCCACAGCTGAAGCCACAGGGGAGACCACCACAGCCAGTGCCACAGCAGGAGCCACAACCACTTCAAGTGATACAACGCGCCGCTGTAGAGTCCAGAGCACCGACTCCCGACAAATTGCCCGAAGAAGACCGGAAAGCTGTTGTGATGCTTCGGTCCCTCATGAATACCCTTCGCATACTCTTGAGTAACCTGCATACTCCGTCAGCGCGAAGTGGAAGTGCTGGATGCTCTTAATCCAGTGCTCGCAAGTCTCGAGTAAGCCCCATGGCTCACCCGCAGCGTTCTATCCACACTGAAGGATAAAAAAGGCCGCGATTTACTCCTAACGAAATACTGTGACATACTGCGACATACTGCTAACGACCACCACCTCCTGGGTCAAGCCCGATGACTTCAACGAACATCACCAGCTATGGGACCCGACCTTGGTGTCACAACGCTTCGCTGCACACAGTGCAACGTACACACACAGTGTTCACTTTCTTCTTCTTTCTATTCCCTCTTTCTCTTACCCCCAGCCATCATCATCATCATCATCATCAGTATATTTATGGGGACGAAGGCCTCTCCCTGCGATCTCCAATTACCCCTGTCTTGCAGCATTCCAACTTGCGCCTGCGAATTTCCTAACCTCATCATCCCACCTGACGCCGTCCTCGACTGCGCTTCCCTTCTCTTGGTATCCATTCTGTAACCCCTTATCCATCCTACGCATTACATGGCCTGCCCAGCTCCATTTCTTCCGCTTAATGTCAACTAGAATATCGTCTACCCCCGTCTCTGATCCACACCGCTCTCTCCTCTCTCGTTACTCTAAGATTTTTCGTTCCATTGCTCTTTGTGCGGTCCTTAACTTGTTCTCGAGCTTCTTTGTTAACCTCCAAGTTTCTGCCCCGTATGTTAGCACCGGTAGAATGCGATTGTACACTTTTCTTTTCAACGACAGTGGTAAGCTCCCAGTCAGGATTTGGCAATGCCTGCCATCTGGCTGACTTCCCCTCCTTCCTTCTCCTTGCTTTCTCTCTCTCTCTCTCTCTCTCTCTCTCTCTAATATTGAAGCGTCAAGTTATTCAGTAGAGAAGTAAACCTGGTGGAAACTTTCTGACACGAATAGAATATACATTATTACTGTAGACATAAGATGTATATGTGGCCGAGTTGGTACGGGTTCAATTTTCTTTAGATTCAGCACGAAAAATACAGATAAAAGTAGAGCACCGCTTCTGGCTTCCTTCTCTGTTCTATTTTCGTCCATCGCTTGAGCAATAGATCCCCTATGTCTGGTTATTCTCCATACGTATACTCGCTTGGTTACTCTGTATATCCGTCGAATTTCATTGGCTGGCCGTCGCGTCTCTATGCCAACGAGTAGCATTTCACTCAATGGTCCCGCATTCTCAACAGCGTAAAAAAATGCAGTATGCCGTCCCCAGGTCATCATTAATTTGCATTGCGGAAAGTTAGTACGACGACAACTCAGTCACATTTTCTGCAGTCAAAAGAAACATGGCATGTCCTTCGGTAAAGCGCATGCTAAAGGCAAAAACTGTTCATTCGAGCTGCTACACTTTCGTTAACATATCCCATCAAAGCTATCCCGTACTACAAAGAGTGAAACTCGCTGTCACAACATAGCACACTTCCAAGGCAGTAATCTGGTCCGCACTAGATTGCCTGAGCGGCAACATTTACTGTAAAGCATACCCATTTTCGACTTTTGACTTGCTGCGATTGCTGTAGTCGTTCACAGCAGCAGCTAGCTGCAGTGAAACGTATTCCGGCTCTTAAGAAGAACGCTCTTCTCTGGGCTGCCATCAAATGCGTGCCCAGTGGAGTAACATAACTACAGCCCGCCATTTGGAGATAAGCCGCTTGACCGAATGGTAATGCGAGCGTACCACCATAATGATCCGCTTGTTTTCCTTCAAATGTCATACACGTTAGTAGAGCAAGTACATTGAGACAGCGCATAGCCCCCGATTTTCTAGGACACGTGCAATTCCACTCGCCAATATCACCGTCTATCCCGTCTAACGACGCACCGAAGCCTATTGCCCAGCCGACCGTAGTTTGCAATTCAAATTATCTTGAAATGTACCACGGCATGAGCATGTGGTCGCTCTACGCGCTCTCTGCAACGCTGCAGTTCATTCGAAGAATCACTTGAAAAAAAATGACCAAAAAATAAGAAAAAAAATACTAATGTTCTTGTCTGCGTTATCGGTCCCAGACAGGGCTACTGAAGTCCACTTCAGTCGATAAAGTTGATTATCCCTCCCTCTCTCCACGTTCTGTTTAACCGCTCCTTCTGAGCTTAATCGCCGACTCCACGATGCTGAAGCATACGAAATAAGCTGTGAAACCCGTCTCATTTATGTACAACGCCTGATTACAGCGGGGGAGACACATAACTCTCAATCTGAATCTTTATATTCTCCACGTTTTGAGAGAGAGATTATTTCTCAGAACATAAATTAAAGCAAGAAGAAAAGGCAAAGCCCGGCGAATGTCCGTACCCCTAAAAGGAGCCGGTTAGCAAAGCCCATCATATAATCTAATAGCAAAGCCTATCAAAGAATCTAATGACCCTTCGAAACCACAATGACTATCCGGACACGTAATGATGGTTGACACAGGGTGGGCCTCCTGACTTCATCGTTACTTTCCGGTCACTAAGCTATACTTTGTTTACCTTATGTTTAGTCGTCGGCTGGCTTCGCGTGTTACTTGACTAAATATCGACCCCCTCGACACCCCTGACACTTATCACTCACTGCAGACTATGAATGGATAACTACGCATAAACATAGGCTATATAGACTGTGAGGTAATTAACTGCATCTGACGCTAAGATGTACACAAATGTTCTTTCTTCACAGGCAATGCTAATTCATCAAGCGGCACTGCACGTAACTACCAGTGCGAACTCATACGTCTCATGCGGCTGATATTGGGCGCGCATCCATGTTTCTAAAAACAGGTTACGATAAGTATGTTCGTGGTCTCAGAAATGGAAGTTATCGTTTGGAAAGAGCCTCTGACAAGGACAGATTCCTATCTTCTCCCAATATCCTCTTTATGCAAGCATTCACTCTCAGGCCGGCCCCTCTAAACTTGCACTATATTTCGGTGGTCCAAATACTTATCCTATATGCGACGGGATAATTCGCGCAGCTGTTCTTTCCCTCAATCGACCACCACAAGCGCGTGTGCGCCACTGCAAACGTACACTAGGAACATTGCTCTTCTCTGACCTCCTATTGCGGCAGCCAATCTCTCTTTTGCGTAAACACGTGTGCGCGTGTGTGCATGACCGAATCGTATAAACGTGCGCTGATGAGTAACCAAAATTAGAAGCCTCTCCTTGCTTGCATTTCGTGGAAATCCTTCCGACGTTGATGTGAACGTTTTCAGGCCTATTTCTCAAGCAGAGACTAATATTGCAAGTCCCGTTGCACACCTCGCCGACCATGTTACGGCTATTGGCACACTTGGGCAGCGTGCTCAGTTTTTCTTTTTTTTTTTTCGTTTATCGCTGTAGTGTTTATCGCGCGTGTGTGCATATATGTGAATGTGTGTGGGCATGTGCGGACGTACGTGCGTGCATACCACTGTGTTCACCAACAATAGCAGCCATTTAGTGCTCAAATAATTAACCGGCGTTCTCACCATCTTTTTCGAGGTTGCTTTGTCGACGCTCAGTAAGCTAGGCGTAAACCATGCTGTCGTTAACATAGCTGATAACTTTGTAACTTGTTATTTCCTCCTGTATTAGAGAAAACTAGCTTGAGGAGCAACATTTCATGAGTAAAAAAATTATCGCAGAATTTAGCTACCGCTAATTGTCAAGGTATGCAATAGTATTCTCATAAGTGTCAGAGGTATATCTTTTTAGGCACAATGACATCAGAACCAATGCACATGCTGCGATCTATATGAAGCGACGCTTTCGCAATGCGGTTTGATGCGCGCCGATCTTCTTCCTTACAACTGCTATGAAGCTGTCCACTTTCTGCACCACATTTTTGCAGCGTATTAATTACTGGGACCAGCATGGCATGCCAGCGACCCTGTTTACTCTTGCACTATCTCCAGGATCGGCGCACGTTTGCTGCTGTGCGGATACCCACAAAGTGTGTAAATCCAACATTATCGCATTAAAAAGAACGACCGCTTTCGACTATCCTTTCTTGTGATTTCTTGGGGATAAATAAATATTTCTAAATGTAGAGCGGCGAGGTAGTTGGTCAGCGGAACTCGTCGTTCGGGTGGCTACTAACACGCCAACGACAACCAAAAAAAAAAACAGGCAGACAGAGCAGTTCTATCGGGCCCACGCACACGAACCGAATTCATGGCTGAACATACAATGGACATCGTCTATAGCTATAGCTTTGGAATGGCTTACGCGACCTTTCCTGTAATCTGAGCGAGCCTGCGACATTCCTGCAAGAATCTCTACTTCGGCTGAACTAGCAGTCTAATTTGAAGTCGGGGCTGAAACTAGGGACTTTTGCAATCAAAGTATCCTGAACGAAGGTGGAGAAACGCTAGTGTTCCCATGCGGTGCCCCGCCGTTATCTGGCCACGAAGCGAATGAACGAGTAAGTTCCATAGCATTCACTCGGTCTCTTCAATTGGCGACCGTGCAAGCAGAAATCGCGTATTCCGAAGCGCGCCTCGCGCATATTGCCTCCGTTAAGTTCATGCCATATTGCGTACTCCTAATGTATGCCAATGTACGCCTGCACGATTACACGAGCACTCTGATTATTTCTTTCGCAGAAATTCCTATTTCGCCAATTTGATGAACGCCGCTGGTTAAATGTGCGTAATTTTCACAGCGCTCCGGGAACGATGCAATACAAATAGTTTTTCCGAGAACGGACAATAGCTTGTCGCTATAAGCTTTGATTCTAAACGGAGCACAATTTCAAAGACTTTACTCGATAACAGAAGTCCTTCATCGTACTTTTTTTTTTGTTAATTTCTCGCTGGCTACGAACAACCGCTCCGCGTTTCGAATGTATATGAATGACGATAACCCGTGCCGAGGTGTCTTTCTTAGCCAGTATGTGCGTCTTTCCGTTTGTTATTTCGAGTTGCCCAGGTTTCTTTCCTTTCTTTTTTTTTTGTGTGTTTATCTACACTGACGTCAGGAGAATTTTTATACCATGAGCTTTCACAATGGCAAGCTGACGTAAATGTTCTCGTTCGTGAAAGCGTTTTCGTCACTTGACCTTTATTAGATAGTTTGCGAAAAGCAGGATTGGATATTTAGGCGGCGCCATAGCGGAAAAAGCTGTCTGTTCCTATATTATTATTTTTTTCCACGTAATTTGAGGTGTCTTATGATTCTGGGAATTGGTTAGTCAGAGCTGCGAGTTAGGCGTACCATCTGCAGTGCTTTCGTATGCTTCCAGAATCCTCGAGTCGTGTCTCTAAAAAGAACTAACTGTACGTCTCTGAACACGGAGGCAAGGAAATTTTTGATAAACGTGGAGTACTGGTCATTCGAGGAACAATTCCAGCAAATCCTGCCCAAGTGACAGGTTAGTATTTTATCAGTGTCTAATATTTTAGCGCAAAAATTAACTTAATAATAGGACAACTGAGAACCGAAATTTTTTTTTTCTTTTTGTTTTAATTTCAAGTCCGAACAGCGAGGTCATTCTGTTCTGCAACAACAACAAAATATATAACTTTTCGCGTCGAAGGCGCCTGGGTCAAAGACTCCCTCAGGAGAGTGCTAACTTTGGATAGAAATATGGACAAGTTGGGCCATTTTCGAGCAGCGCTAACCGGATTAGGACAGCTCAAGGCGTTCGCGTATCACTTGCGTGTCATTGTGCAGCTTTCGCGCGGACTTCGTATAACGTAACCGTAGCGCCAATTTCGCGTAGCCTTTGCGCAACGGTTACACACAAATTTTAGGAAATATCACAGTTTCGTGGTGGCTGCGTGAAATGTGAGGCAGCTGTGAATCACATCGTAGCTCCCTTCCCCGACGGCAAGTGATGCAAGGACCTGTGGCTCTGCGTGCAATGGCACGCGCGTTAAACCATTGTGTTCGTGCGTTTTCGTGCGTTTTTGTGCTTTTGTAAACGGGTTCTCGGTTACCTTTCTTTCACTTGATTTCTTTCACTCCCGGGAAACTGGTTCACGGACTAAGCCGCCGGTTGCACGCGTTGCATCGGCGGCTGTAAATCAGGCGAGCTCTGCGTGGCCCTCGGTGAAACTTTCGCCCGTTTTCAGGTCGCCGACACCCAACTATTCATACTGGTAAAGGGCAAAGGGGGTTGAGGCGCCCGAGGACCTTCTGAAACGCGGCTAAGCAGCCGTCCGTGCCCACGACTTCCTCTTTCCTAAAGCACAGCTTTTTTTCGCATGAGAAATTCCGACCACGTTTCTTCTTTAGGCAGATTTCGCGTGACCGCATGCCCTAACTAAAAATATTACGTGCAATGGTTCCTTTCAACTTCCCAAAGGGCTACAAGTTCGCCCTAAAATAGTTCAGAAGATAGTTGTTGAAGTAAGGCTAGCAACTAGGCCACCACGTATGTTGCCAAGTGCTTAGAAACGTGCCTCTAGATATATAACCAACGAAGACAACTCTTGGCTAAGTATGTTATAATAATGATAAAATTACTTGAAATAACTACGCCGTGAAGCCCACTGCATAAGCAAGGGCCCACTTCGCAAAAGCTAGTAACGTGTACTAAGCGCTCATACTGCGAACTTTTTCATAGAATAATCACCGAAGCATCTGCCAGTATACTAAAAAACAAAGTACTTAGCGCATGGCAATTACTCATGAAACGTCACCACACCGACAGCTAGCACTGCAAAGTCACCACAACACGACGTGGTGATAGCGGTGTAAGTGACACGTGTCATTTCGAATAGCCTTCATCTCATAATATAATAATTATGGGGTTTGACGTGCCAAAACCACGATCTGATTATGAGGCACGTCGTAGTGGAGGACTGCGAAATAATTTCGACCACCTAGGGTTCTTTAATGTGCACCTAAATCTAAGTACGCGGGTGTTTTCGCATTTCGCCCACATCGAAATGCGGCCGCCGTGCATGGCCGGGATTCGATCTCGCGACCTCGTGCTTAGCAGCCCAACACCATAGCCACTAAGCAACCCCGGCGGGTGCCTTTATCTCAAGGACACCTGTTGAAACAGGAAACACACATGTATTTCGCACAAATGGAATGTGTCTTGTAGAGTATTTCAGGAAAGCACTGTCTGCAATTGTGCGTTCAGGAAAGTGAGCATGGTTCAGCTAATTCGTCGTCATCAAATAAATTGTACATTATAGCAATAACGCCTTGAACATGACAGCATACTAAAGAACAGACACGTCGGACAGCGTAATTGCGTTTTCTAATGCCACATCCGCGTCGATTCTGAATATTTCGAGCTTACGGATGCAAGTATAAAGTTGCTAACCGATGCTTACAAACTTATTGTTCTTAACTGCAAGCGATGTGGTATGTGGAATACGGGATTTCCTTTCACATCTCGGAGTTCTTACCGTACACCTGCATACTTCGCCTTATCAAAGTCAGGTCGCTTCGCAAGTGCTAAATAACAAGACCCCCTCTCGCTTCCTTTGGTGTAACAAGACACCCAAATTCTTCGCTGCTTCGTGCAAGGGTGCATGTTTCATGGCTGCTTCGTGAAGGGTACGTTCGCCTTCAGTGACTCTAGGTTCCGGTTTGGCTCACTCCTGACTCACGTTTTGGCACAAGAAAACAGTCATTCCAAAAAAATGCATTTCCGTGAAATTTGGCCCATGACCACGAATCAAAGTGAAACATTTGAACGGGCGAGGCGGGTGAGGTGCTCTTCAATACACCGCAAGTTGGCCTCATCGAGCATTGTTTATTGGTGTTGCATAAACCTTCCTCTAGCTATGCATAAATGTCCCCTTAGGGAATTGCACCTACAGTCCCACATTCCGTAACAATGTCCCAGAATAATGATCATCAACAAAAATAATAACATTTATAACCCGTTGCATATGCTTCAAGATATATCAGATCAGACCTGTGCTGCAAAATCGGGCAAGCTGAGCGGAATGTGTTAGAACGTAGCACTGGAAAAATGAAGCTAGGACTTTGCCTGGCGTCGTCCTGAGTGCGATCACGTAGCGTGCTCTCTTCTTCGTTTGGCTTTCACGGTAACGACCTTTGAGCAAAAAAATTTTTAACCGGATTAGCGCGAGACGTATTGAAATTTCTGCTTGTGCCATAAGTATCCCTTCGAACTGAAGCGCACAGCAAACGTTTCTTGGGACCTACCGAGGAAACTCAGTGACTATAGTGTTCTGGTGATGCGGGCGAGGTCGCGGGTTTGAATCCTGGCAGCTACGGCCGCGTTTTGATGGGGGCTAAATGCAAAAATGCTCGTGTACTTAGCATTAAGTGCATTTTACAGAACCCAAGGTAGCCAAAATTATTCCGAAGCCATTCACTAAGCCGTCTCTCAAATTCCCATAGTTGCTTCGTGACTAAACAACATAAATCAATCAGTCAGCTCACATTTGTAGACACAATGAACGTCACAGGAAGGGGTCTGCTTTCCGGGCTTTATTATTTACCTCAAAACACGATAATCGAGTTAAAGCTAAATTTGCTACCATAAGCAATAACTGGAGCCTCAAGGTACTCGTAAAATCAAAGTGGTTCACCATTTTGAAGTGTTTCTTACATATTGCCCACAACAAACCAGGCGCGCTAGAATTACGAAGCTGAACACGGCAGCGCCTTCCTTTCGTCCGCTCATCCAGCGACCTCGAAAGCCACGTACGGTTTCTTTTTCAGCGTGAGCGGACAGAGCCGGCTTTAATTAAAGCTCCGCTTTAAACAACACGGTAGAGAAGCCACACTATAGCTCCGCTTCGCGTTCTCCGTGATCGTCAATAAATCACTTCAATTCGACGCCCCCGCTCGGAGCACGCCTGCCTAAATGGATGCCCATTTGCCGAGTCGTTCAATATTAGAAAGCGCGAAATCTCTCAATTGCTCGGTGCTGCGGTTCGCATTAGTAGCGGCTCCCTTTTGTCTGGAAGGCGGTGCACGAGTGGGAGGAACTCTGGTTCTAAATATGGACGATGACAGAATCTTTTTTTTAGGCTACCGAGAGAGAAGCGTAGGGAAACCTTTGAATCGCTCCGCAAGTTGTCGTCCTCATCGCGCGAGTTGGTGCACTGATTCGGCTTAGCATTCTTCTATGCCTGTGGCGTGTGTTTTCGCTTTGCTGTGTCCTCCTCTGACCTGCACTGAAGCGCCCAAAAGTTGTTCTCATTTTGTTACTTGTTTTCCGAAGCCGCAAACAGCTACCGTCCTTGCTATGTAAGGCTCGCTTTGCAGATGTAGTTCAAGGTAACACCATAGTTCGAGTATGCGTGCGCGTGTGTGCGTTCTCTCTTGGTCACTACAGCCAGTTTTGTGTGATTATTTTGGCTGTGTGACATTGTAAAGATGACTACGTGCGCCGCCGGCTCGCCACGTTCGCTTCATTAGTCTCCGAGTATTGATGAATCGCTCTATTATGCGACCGCTCGATTTTCATGGGCCTGTATGCAAATCGTTCTCATGGAGTACCGTACAGCCAGTCTCCTAGAATAGTCATGTGAATTCGATATGATGGCCTTGGTTACTTAAAGGGCAGCGTTTATCGATTGTTTTTCAATTGCAGTACATAGAAAACAACGTTCTCTTTGTTATCAATTCAGTATCCCCACGTCAATATTAAAGGACTCTCTCATGCAGTTAAAATCATGAAAAGTTTCATCTGTAGCCAGCTGTCAGGCATGGGTGGCTTCGCTTTTTTTACATGTGTAATTTGAAAATACTTGTTTGGCAAACATTTCAATTCACTGTGAGTTATTTGGAAGGTGACGACGAAAGGTTGTTTCGCGGTGCTTTTAATTGTATCGGTGTAGTAGACCTGATTCCTTCCGAGATCCAGCTGCAGCATTCTGTGTGATCTAAACCAAATTTTTTTCTTCCTTCTTAACGTCCTGTCCTGCTGACCTTCATTTCTTTATGTTGCGTGGACGAGTATGAAGTCTGGCTTTTCCTGAGCATGGGTATTATTGTGGCGATGCACGCTTTACAAAAAAATGGCGGTGGAAAAAAAATTTCGAGGACGCTTAAGCTTTGCTTTTAAAAGTGGAACGTGATAGCATTCATAGATCCCTGACTGCTTCTCACGCTTCCCGACAACTGCAACTTAAGCAACCGTAATGGTTACCGGGAAACACTGGCGGCGAACGCTATGCACGAAGGCGAGCTTTCTGGTAGAAATGCGGCCTCTTGCGTGGGGCGATCCCGGAGATATTGCACGGCCGCGCCAAAAAAAAATTACATAATTTTAAGGTTTCCGTTTTTCTTTCGTACTTTTATTATTTCAGTCTGAGAAGATTTAACATAAAAGGCATGCGCTGTGCGTGTTTTGTTTCATGACATTTGTTTGTGGACTGTCATTCTCAAAATTCTGAAGAATAGCTTTTCCTAGAATGCAAGACGAGTTATCAGCTACATTAATGATAGAATGGTATGGCATACCTAAATATATTCTGAGGAACTGCGTGGTTGGGGATGATTTTCTCGGCCCCGCGCGCCAAAGCCGACGCCGACGCCGGCTTTTCTGCGACACGGGGCCCTTAACGCTATCGCGTTAAAAGCCGGCAGATCCCACGCCCTGTAGGAATCGATGTTATGCGAAGCAGTGTGCGGGAAGCCTACCAAGTTAACGAAACGACCATGAGAGCACAAAGACGTAGGTGGCTGTTTCATGGCCTACATGACACGCATGTCATGGCATTCATGTCATGACCTATCATTTATGTCCGAACCCATGTCAGTGGTTTTTGAGCGTTAATCTTTTTTCGCTGAGTAATTATCATTTTTGCTGAGTCATGCTTATGACTCTGACTTCTACCATCATCCTTTAATGTTTCCTTCACTCAGTGCCAACGTCTCAACCCATTCCAGATCATTTTTCGCTGAGTCAGTGTCATTTTTGATGAGTCATGGTCATGACTTTGACTTCTACCATCACCCTTTAGTGTTTCCTTTACTTAGTACCCATGTCCGAACCCATTCTAGTTACATACCAAGTTAACAAACGACGATGAGATCTCCAAGACATAGGCGGCTGTTTCATGACCTACATGACACGCATGTCATGACATTCATGTCAGGACCATTCACTTATGTTCTCATACACTCTTGTCATACTATGCCACTTTTGGTACATACCAAAATTAACGAAACGACCATGAGAGCACCAAGACGTAGGCAGCTGTTTCATGGCTACATGACACGCATGTCATGATATTCATGTCATGAACTATCATTTATGTTCGTCATACACTGTTCTCACGCTACGCTAATTTTGGTACCTAACAAGTTAACGAAACGACCATGAGAGCACCAAGACGTAGGCGGACGGACGGACGGACGGACGGACCGACCGACCGACCGACCGACCGACCGACCGACCGACCGACCGACCGACCGACCGACCGACCGACCGACCGACCGACCGACCGACCGACCGACCGACCGACCGACCGACCGACCGACCGACCGATTCAGTGTGATCTATTCATCTTTGCTTGTGCGCGCTCACACTAAGATTGTTAATTCAGTTAGTAAGCCAATGTGTCCAAGTTTATGCAGCCGATAAATCTACTATCCCTACTCCGAATAGCTCTCTGCTAATTTGCTATCGCAATCGATGCTTCGCCTTTCGGGCGAAACTGCGACATTTTTTCTCGGCAACCACAGCACCAAATTTGACGAGATTTGTTGCAGTTCAAAGAAAAACTTAAAATCGGCTGACTGTTGGTTTCGAATTTTCGATTTAGATCCGTCAATGTTTTATTCCAACTTGGCAGAAATCGCAAATTTTCAGAAAACGAAACTATGAAGTTTACAACTCTGTAACTCAGTAATAAAAATGCCATCACAATTCTGTGATTTGCATCTAATAGTACATCTAAAGCGGACAAAATTGATATGTCACAGATGAATCTCAGAAAAATTTGTAATATGGAAATCCCACTTTTGCATAACCCTTGTACAAAACGTAACAAATCCGCGTAAGATTTAAATTGACGTACCAAATTTGTCCCCTTTGAAGGATCTAATGGATGCATTTACAGAACCGTGATATATATTCTTGATGCAGAGCTATTAATTTATAAACTTCGTGCTTCTATGTTTTTCTAACTTTCGAATTTTTGAAAATCTTTTTCACGAAGTTCTGGCCATAAATCAACATTCCGCTTCCAACAGGCACTAGATTTTAACTATATCTCTCAAATGCAACACATTTCAATAAAATCGGTGCGGGTGTTATCTCAGAAAAGCGTTTCTGCGTTTACATGTATTTGAATAGGCCGCGTCGGAGTTGGGCCCTAGCTAAAGCTTCCTCTTAACATGTCGTTACGGCAGGTCGTATGTTTTCAGAGAAATATCCGCCATGGTCCTTTGGCCAACACGGTCCCCCACTCTTCATGCCTTCAAGTGGGCTTAACGAGCGCAGAGAGTAACGCGACGTTTTCTGGGCTTTTTCTGGCTTTCGCGGCTTTAAGAGCTCGTCTGCGTTCACTCGAGCAAACACCTTCTATTCGCTCTCCACCCTCCTTCACCTCGCAAGTAGCTACATTCTAATAGCACCGCGCGCTGCCGGAGAACATGCTTGCGCTCAAGAACGTCTTTGACGTTAAAGAACCATGAACGACGCCGCCTGAACGACACTCTCCTGGAAGCCGGCTTTGCCGCGACAATTTTTTGTGCAGTAAAAGCTAACTTGCGCAGAAAAAGCGGCGCAGTTTCTGCAACTTCCGCGAACGCATATCAGCGACCTTTCGCATTTACCTTATCAATATCTCTAAAGACGACTCTTCGAGGAACCGCCTTCGCTTCTGAAACTTCCTGTCTTCTGCTTTTATAACAACCTTTTTTTAGAAGGTAGAGAAATGGACCCTGTGTGGCCTACGCAGAGTACGTGTTGTTAATTCGAGCAGTGATCATTCAAAAACGTCGTGCCCCTCTTTTCTTTTTTGTTGGAACAATGCGGCAGCTATACCTCATTTCTATGTCAAACTGACTGCTTCCGTTCATCGTCAAATGCTGCAAGCACTGCTCCGACCATATTGCCCCCAGCGTGTAACAGTCAGCGCGACTAAGCACGAGTATTACCTGGAGTAGAAAGATGAGGATTCGTTGTAGTTTTGTTACCTTGCTTGTTGCTTTGGTTTTGCTTTTTCGCCTTGTTTCTTTCCTTTTACGTGGTGTCTTCTGTTGTGTAATTCTATTTAGCTGATGTTCCCGTTTACTGATTTTTTTATATATTCTCGTATGGTATAGACGTCTGCGTCTTTTTTCATCAGAGAGGCAACATATCTCACCATTACGCAACACATGGGACAAAATAATGAGGAGAACCACTCACGGGAAATTTTTCTAGGCGACACAAAAATGGAGGCGATTGTTGGCCCGATGGCAAAGATAATGGCGCTGATGATAATCATGGTAACATAGACAACAGCAACGAAGATGATGTCACAATGACGACAGCGTGCTGACGATAGCAACAAGGTTATATATAATCAAACAACGGTTACACGACGACGTTTCCACAACGTTTCACGTCTCAGGAGCCCGTGATGCGATCCTTCTCAAGTGGACAAACAAAGCTTTTTTTTAAGCGACTATTTGTATCAAGCAAACATCGTGGTGATAAATATGAATACCACCGGCGGCAGGCCCCACGAATACAGAACTATTTATACAAAATAAAATATCGTCAAGAAGCAAAACGAAGAAAGAGAGCTCGAACAAGACTTTATTATGACTTCTTTTAACGCAACGCTGTGAAGTTGAAGGAATTTCTTCACTCGTCGTTTGGACCACTTATGCAACCATCTTCCTTAACAAGGATTGCCGCCCTGGTCAGAGAGGAGTCTCAGGCGACTACTATGTCACACTTTCTTTCTTTCTTTCTTTCTTTCTTTCTTTCTTTCTTTCTTTCTTTCTTTCTTTCTTTCTTTCTTTCTTTCTTTCAGTGCACTCAACGCTCACACATCGCGCGGTCACACAACACACTGCAGCTTAAAGAACTCATAAAATATAGCAAGCGGCCAACATTTGCGAAACTGCGACGTCTAAATTACAATAGCGCGACGTGGGGAAGGCGGTGCGAAACAGAGCGAGTCATGCATATCTGAAAGCCGCTCGAGCGGTGCCGTTATTCTTGCTTCTTCTTCTTCACGCGGAGCCATTGTCGAGTAGAGGCAGCGAAGCCTAACAAGGCATGACACATCTTGTCTAAGAGACTTTGCACAGTGCTGCCACTTGTGACCATGGAAAAAGAAATAATGAAGTTAGGCGGCGTTTTAAAACATATTTCAGTTGATAGCAAGGAGCGGCGACATGGTTAAAATGACGTAGAAAATTGACTCCAGGATGCTTTACCGATGCATATGTACAGTGCAGTTCATTGTTAAAAATAAACAAATGAGTGTAAAGCACGTGCAAAAGCTTTTCCTCTGAAAAACTCAATATAAAAATTAAGGCTACAATATGTACATAGGGAAGGATGTAATATATCTCAGAACTGAGCGTGTACTATTTTAAACAGCCAGTCAAATGTTCCTTTTGCATAGCCGCCTTAGAGTGATGGAACAAGCCTGCATAATTTGTCCAGGCAATTTGCTTTTTCATTCTTTTAGCCTATTGATCATTGGTCTTCCGTTGTGTTCTATAACAAGCAGTGGCAAAAGAATTTACTGCAGCAAAATCAAGTGAACAATTGACACAAACATTCGTGCACGGACACCGCTTTGCTGTGAATCAAACGACCGGCAAGAAACAACAAGTTGCTAAGACAGGCTTCTTTATTTAGAGTCCAGTAAACAAATCACAACTAAATTTCCACCATTTTCTTTCTTCTCATCTGCCTTTCTTTCTTCTACATTTATTTTTATTTTCTTCATTTGCGCTCCCTAGCGGAATGGTTGTGGAACAGATGAGTGTCTCCTTCTTTCTTGGGGTTTTACGTGCCAAACCCAGTTCTGATTATGAGGAACGCTGTAGTGGAGAGCCCCGGATTAATTTTGACCACCTGGGGTTCTTTAACGTGCACTACAACGCAAGCATACGGGCGTTTTTGCATTTCGTCTCCATCGAAATGTGGCCGCCACGGCCGGGATTCGATCCCGCGACCTCGTGCCCAGCAGCGCAACGCCTTAGCTAACTGAGCCACCGCGGCGGGTAACAGATGAGTGTCCCCAAAGTTTCGTGCAGGAGAATATGTAGCGCTGTCGCTTAATTTGTGTCGTCTGCGGCAGCGTTGACATGAGCCGTTTATTGAGCGGTATTTACTATATTTCCCGACAGCTACATGTATTTAATAAGAGGTCAAAGAAGGAAACCCGAACATATGCTTTGTAATTGTTCGAAGGAGACACCCAAGTTCGAACTTCTCGTTTGCATGGTTTCCTACAAGCGTCTTATTTCAGTAAAGCCACTAGGTCTCCAACAAAGAAAAAAAAACATTATCCTCCTGATGAGGTTTTCGTGACGGCGGCCCATATCGAGGAGTATAACGATAGAGTAGCGTGTTCCGCACTCCTGTCACACTTGCCGAACGCGCATGGTGGCTGCCTATCTACAAACCTATCTACAAAAAAGCAAAGAAACCCCGTATAAAAGTCGCGTTTTATAACTCCCGGTAGACCACTGGGTCGTAAAAGACGGTACACACTGCCTCTTAGATAGTGAATAGAGCCACGTGGTGAAAAACGAGAGTGGATGGCAAAGAAAAAAAAAGAAGGCAGCGTCAACGGAGGAAAGTGCATTTTTGCCTATCAGGGAGACAAGCGATGTCATCTCGGTAAAAGCCTTGAACGGCGCACCGTTCGGGAAACGTGTGCGAGTCTTCGTCGCTTGTGCACGAGATGGAGAGCTATGGCTGAGAAAAGGAAAAGCTCCGTTTTCGATGTCACCGGAGCTCTCCTTCTGGCCACCGATAACCTCGTTTCATTTTTTTTTTTCGCCCACGCGTCGCTAAACTCAAACTCCTCGAACGCCGCACATTACGTTCGAAAATACTTTCTGTGTCCAGGAAGAAAACATGCTCTCGAATACACGGCGCATGGCCGGGTTCAGTGGCGCTGTGCTTTGTGTTTGATGTTGAAGGTAATGAAGGAGGCGGCCATTGGAGGCTGCCATTGCTCTAGAAATTTCGGAACGTAGTCGTTTTGCTTGTTCCAGGTAATCATGAATAAGAGTACAGATATCTGAGGTTGAGCTTCCTGTTTAGATCAGTGGCGTAGCCAGAATTTACCTTCCGGAAGCGAAGCTCTTCCCGAAAAGTTGGGGAGAGGGAAATAGCTGAGGGTGACGTGTGGACATGTACGTACACCGATAAAAATGAGGTTGTGATGCCGGAGAAGAAAAAAGGCAAGCTTCTTGCACGGGGCTAATTAAATTTCATGGCTATATATAGAAAAAGCAGGAGGGCAGTTCATACTGCATCTACCTGCCCTCCGCGTCAGGTTGCCATTACTGGTAACCTACCAAAGTAGCCTAAGCCGAACGGAAGCCGCGTAACTCAAGGTTTGCTTGCAAATAAGTCTGAGAGTGTGTGAGCGCCTTTTTAAGCTTGAGTGCGAGTCCGTGGAGTGCGCATCGCGGCGTCATTCAATTGCTTTTCACCACTACTACGATGCCATGCCCGAGTATTAGTATTACGGACCATAATAACTATGGCCACTTAGCCACTTAGCTCAAATCGACATAAAAGTAAAGGGAGAAAGGGACAATGTGAGTTCATAGTTCTTATGGGGCGTAATACAGTATGAACCGATTAGCCCAGCAACAAGTATTACTGTGGCCTCTGTAGATTTCGTTAAAGCCATCATTTCTCTCTACGACGTTCTCGTGCTTAACACAAGTGGGATTTTATGAATTAGGATTTTAAAGTTCTTTGCGAGGCCCGTACACTACATCACGGACGGCACTCGATGCTAAACGTGAAAACTCAAATTCGCTGTAAGTTAGCTGTTTGAATGACAATTGTCAAGAGCAGAATTGTACGCTCTTATCACTGCAGCCCCTATCGAAGGAT